>NC_092053.1:70680056-70709708 GCF_003086295.3 Arachis hypogaea
GGGTCAGCAAAACATAAAAAAAAACCGGGAAAAAAAACCGGAAAAAAACCAGAGGAGCCTGCCGAAGATGAGGCCATTACGGCTCGCCTTTAGGTGTCCTCCTCGGGATAGCGTCATTTAAAGAACGAGGTCAGCACAACGTAATAAAAAAAACCAGAGGAGCCTCCCGAAGATGAGGCCATTACGGCTCGCCTTTAGGTGTCCTCCTCGGATAGCGTCATTTAAAGAACGAGGGTCAGCACAACGTAATAAAAAAAACTTGGAAAAAAAAAACCGGAGAGCCTGCCAAGATGAGGCCATTACGGCTCGCTTTAGGTGTCCTCCTCGGGATAGCGTCATTTAAAGAACGAGGGTCAGCACAACGTAAAAAAAAAAAAAAACCAGAAAAAAAACAGGAGGAGCCTGCCGAAGATGAGCCATTACGCTCGCCTTTAGGTGTCCTCCCGGGATAGCGTCATTTAAAGAACGAGGTCAGCACAACGTAATAAAAAAAAATGGGAGGATAGCTATTTAAGAACCGCAGGGTCCTCGGGAAACTAAAAAGAAAAAACGAAAAAAAAAACCGGAAAAAAAAACCGGAGGAGCCTGCCGAAGATAAGCCATTACGGCTCGCCTTAGTATCCTCCTCGGGATAGCATATTTAAGAAGAGGTCAGCACAACGTAAAAAAAAACCAAAAAAAAACCGGAGAGCTGCCGAAATGAGCCATTACGGCTCGCCTTTAGTGTCCTCCTCGGGATAGCGTCATTTAAAGAACGAAGGTCAGCAAAATATAAAAAAAACCGGGAAAAAAAACCCGAAAAAAAAAAACCAGAGGTGCCTGCCGAAGATGAGGCCATTACGGCTCGCCTTTAGGTGTCCTCCTCGGATAACGTCATTTAAAGAACGAGGGTCAGCACAACGTAATAAAAAAAACTTGAAAAAAAAACGGAGCTTGCCGAAGATGAGCCATTACGGCTCGCCTTTAGGTGTCCTCCTCGGGATAACGTCATTTAAAGAACGAGGGTAAGCAGAACGTAAAAAAAAACGGGAAAAAAACCGGAGGAGCCTGCCGAAGATGAGGCATTACGGCTCGCCTTTAGGTGTCCTGCTCGGGATAGCGTCATTTAAAGAACGAGGGTAAGCACAACATAGAAAAAAAACCGGGAAAGAAAACTGGAGAAAAAACCGGAAGAGCCTGCCGAAGATGAGGCCATTACGGCTCGCTTTTAGGTGTCCTCCTCGGGATAGCGTCATTTAAAGAACGAGGGTCAGCACAACGTAAAAAAAATAAAAAAAACCGTAGAAAAAATCGGAGGAGCCTGCCGAAGATGAGGCCATTACGGCTCGCCTTTAGGTGTCCTCCTCGGGATAGCGTCATTTAAAGTACGAGGGTCAGCACAATGTAAAAAAATCGGGAAAAAACCGGTGGAGCCTGCCGAAGATGAGGCCATTACGGCTCGCCTTTTGGTGTCCTCCTCGGGATTGCGTCATTTAAAGAACGACGGTCAGCACAACGTAAAAAAATGGAAAAAAAATGGAGGAGCCAGCCGAAGATGAGGCCATTACAGCTCGCCTTTAGGTGTCCTCCCCGGGATAGCGTCATTTAAGGAACGAGGGTCAGCACAACGTAAAAAAAAATAAATAAAATCGTAGAAAAAAAAACCGGGAAAGAAAACTGGAGAAAAAACGGAAGAGCCTGCCGAAGATGAGGCCATTACGGCTCGCTTTTAGGTGTCCTCCTCGGGATAGCGTCATTTAAAGAACGAGGGTCAGCACAACGTAAAAAAAATAAAAAAAACCGTAGAAAAAATCGGAGGAGCCTGCCGAAGATGAGGCCATTACGGCTCGCCTTTAGGTGTCCTCCTCAGGATACGTCATTTAAAAAACGAGGGTCAGCACAACGTAAAAAAATCAGGAAAAAAACCGGTGTAGCCTGCAGAAGATGAGGCCATTACGGCTCGCCTTTTGGTGTCCTCCTCTGGATAGCATCATTTAAAGAACGAAGGTCAGCACAACGAAAAAAAAAACCGGGGAAAAAACCGGAGAAAAAAAACCTGAGGAGCCTGCCGAAGATGAGGCCATTACGGCTCGCCTTTAGGTGTCCTCCTCGGGATAGCATCATTTAAAGAACGAGGGTCAGCACAACGTAAAAAAAAAACCGAAAAAAAACCGGAGGAGCCGCCGAAGATGAGGCCATTACGGCTCGCCTTTAGGTGTCCTACTCGAAATAGCGTCATTTAAAGAACGAGGGTCAGCAAACATAAAAAAAACTGGAAAAAACCAGAAAAAAAACCAGAGGAGCCTGCCTGAGATAAGGCCATTACGGCTCGCTTTAGGTGTCCTCCTCGGGATAGCGTCATTTAAAGAACGAGGTCAGCACAACGTAAAAAAAAAAAAAAACCAGAAAAAAACCAGAGGAGCCTGCCGAAGATAGGCCATTACAGCTCGCCTTTAGGTGACCTCCTCGGATAGCGTAATTTAAGAACGAGGGTCAGCACAACGTAAAAAAAAAACCGGAGGAGCCTGCCGAAGATGAGGCCATTACGGCTCGCCTTTAGGTGTCCTCCTCGGGATAGCATCATTTAAAGAACGAGGGTCAGCACAACGTAAAAAAAAAAAGAAAAAAAACCGGAGGAGCCCGCCGAAGATGAGGCCATTACGGCTCGCCTTTAGGTGTCCTACTCGAAATAGCGTCATTTAAAGAACGAGGGTCAGCAAACATAAAAAAAAACCTGGAAAAAACCAGAAAAAAACCAGAGGAGCCTGCCTGAGATAAGGCCATTACGGCTCGCTTTTAAGTGTCCTCCTCGGGATAGCGTCATTTAAAGAACGAGGATCAGCACAACGTAAAATAAAAAAAAAAACCATGAAAAAAACCAGAGGAGCCTGCCGAAGATAGGCCATTACGCTCGCCTTTAGGTGACCTCCTCGGATAGCGTAATTTAAGAACGAGGGTCAGCACAACGTAATAAAAAAAACCGGAGGAGCTGCCGAAGATGAGGCCATTACGGCTCGCCTTTAGGTGTCTCCTCGGATAGCGTCATTTAAGAACGAGGGTAGCACAACGTAAAAAAATGGAAAAAAACAGAGAAAAAAACCGGAGAGCCTGCCAAAGATGAGGCCATTACGGCTCGCTTTTAGGTGTCCTCCTCGGGATAGCGTCATTTAAAGAACGAGGGTAAGCACAACGTAGAAAAAACCGGGAAAAAAAACCGAGAAAAAAACGGAAGAGCCTGCCAAGATGAGGCCATTACGGCTCGCTTTAGGTGTCCTCCTCGGGATAGCGTCATTTAAAGAACGAGGGTCAGCACAACGTAAAAAAAAATAAAAAAACCGTAGAAAAAAACCGGAGGGCCTGCCGCAGATGAGGCCATTACGCTCGCCTTTAGGTGTCCTCCTCGGGATAGCGTCATTTAAAGAACGAGGGTCACCACAACGTAAAAAAAACTAGGAAAAAAAACCGGGGAGCCTGCCGAAGATGAGGCCATTACGGCTCGCCTTTTGGTGTCCTCCTCGGATAGCGTCATTTAAAGAACGAGGGTCAGTACAACGAAAAAAATGGGAAAAAACGGAAAAAAACCGGAGGAGCCTGCCGAAGATGAGGCCATTACGGCTCGCCTTTAGGTGTCCTCCTCGGGATAGCGTCATTTAAAGAACGAGGGTCAGCACAACGTAAAAAAAAATAAAAAAAACCGTAGAAAAAAACCGGAGGAGCCTGCCGAGATGAGGCCATTACGGCTCGCCTTTAGGTGTCCTCCTCGGGATAGGTCATTTAAGAACGAGGGTCAGCACAACGTAAAAAAAATCAGGAAAAAAAACGGTGGAGCCTGCCGAAGATGAGGCCATTAGGCTCGATTTGGTGTCCTCCTCTAGATAGCGTCATTTAAAGAACGAGGTCAGCACAACGAAAAAAAAACTGGAAAAAAAACGGAGAAAAAAACCGGAGGGCCTGCCGAAGATGAGGCAATTACGGCTCGCCTTTAGGTGTCCTCCTCGGGATAGCATCATTTAAAGAACGAGGGTCAGCACAACGTAAAAAAAACGGAAAAAAAACCGGAGGAGCCTGCCGAAGATGAGGCCATTACGGCTCGCCTTTAGGTGTCCTCCTCGGGATAGCGTCATTAAAGAACGAGGGTCAGCAAACATAAAAAAAAACCGGGGAAAAACCGGAAAAAAACCAAGGAGCCTCCGAAGATGAGGCCATTACGGCTCGCTTTTAGGTGTCCTCCTCGGATAGCGTCATTTAAAGAACGAGGATAAGCACAACGTAAAAAAAAATAAAAAAACCGTGAAAAAAAACTGGAGGAGCCTGCCGAAGATGAGGCCATTACGGCTTGCCTTTAGGTGTCCTCCTCAGGATAGCGTCATTTTAAGAACGAGGGTCAGCACAACGTAATAAAAAAAACCGGAGGAGCCTGCCGAAGATGAGGCCATTACGGCTCGCCTTAGGTGTCCTCTCGGATAGCGACATTTAAAGAACGAGGGTCAGCACAACGTAATAAAAAAAATGGGAAAAAAAACCGAGGAGCCTGCCGAAGATGAGGCCATTACGGCTCGCCTTTAGGTGTCCTCCTCGGGATAGCATCATTTAAAGAATGAGGGTAAGCAGAAAGTAAAAAAAAAAACCGGGAAAAAAACCGGGGGCCTGCCGAAGATGAGGCATTACGGCTCGCCTTTAGGTGTCTCCTGGGATAGCATCATTTAAAGAACGAGGGTCAGCACAACGTAAAAAAAAAACCGGAAAAAAAAACCGGTGGAGCCTGCCGAAGATGAGGCATTACGGCTCGCCTTTAGGTGTCTCCTCAGGATAGCATATTTAAAGAACGAGGGTCAGCACAACGTAAAAAAAATCGGAAAAAAAACCGAGGAGCCTGCCGAAGATGAGGCCATTAGCTCGCTTTTAGGTGTCCTCCTCGGGATAGCGTCATTTAAAGAACGAGGGTCAGCACAACGTAAAAAAAATAAAAAAACCGTGAAAAAAATCGGAGGAGCCTACCGAAGATGAGGCCATACGGCTCGCCTTTAGGTGTCCTCCTCAGGATAGCGTCATTTTAAGAACGAGGGTCAGCACAACGTAATAAAAAAACCGGAGGAGCCTGCCGAAGATGAGGCCATTACGGCTCGCCTTTAGGTGTCCTCTCGGATAGCGACATTTAAAGAACGAGGTCAGCACAACGTAATAAAAAAAATTGGGAAAAAAAACCGGAGGAGCCTGCCGAAGATGAGGCCATTACGGCTCGCCTTTAGGTGTCCTCCTCGGGATAGCATCATTTAAAGAATGAGGGTAAGCAGAAAGTAAAAAAAAAAACCGGGAAAAAAACCGGAGGAGCCTGCCGAAGATGAGGCATTACGGCTCGCCTTTAGGTGTCCTCCTCGGATAGCATGATTTAAAGAACGAGGGTCAGCACAACGTAAAAAAAAAACCGGAAAATCGGAAGAGCCTGCCAAAGATGAGGCCATTACGGCTCGCTTTAGGTGTCCTCCTCGGGATAGCGTCATTTAAAGAACGAGGGTCAGCACAACGTAAAAAAAAAATAAAAAAACGTAGAAAAAAAACCGGAGGGGCCTGCCGCAGATGAGGCCATTACGCTCGCCTTTAGGTGTCCTCCTCGGGATAGCGTCATTTAAAGAACGAGGGTCACACAACGTAAAAAAAAACCAGGAAAAAAAACCGGTGGAGCCTGCCGAAGATGAGGCCATTATGGCTCGCCTTTTGGTGTCCTCCTCTGGATAGAGTCATTTAAAGAACGAGGGTCAGCACAACGAAAAAAAACTGGGGAAAAAAACCGGAAAAAAAACCGGAGGAGCCTGCCGAAGATGAGGCCATAACGGCTCGCCTTTAGGCGTACTCCTCGAGATAGCGTCATTTAAAGAACGAGGGTAAGCAGAACGTAATAAAAAAACCGGGAAAAAAATCGGAGGAGCCTGTCGAAGATGAGGCCATTATGGGTCGCCTTTAGGTGTCCTCGTCAGGATAGCGTGATTTAAAGAACGAGGGTCAGCACAACGTAAAAAAAAAATCGGGAAAAAAACCGAAGGAGCCTGCCAAAGATGAGGCCATTACGGCTCGCCTTTAGGTGTCCTCCTCGGGATAGGGTCATTTAAAGAATGAGGGTAAGCACAACGTAGAAAAACTGGGAAAAAAAAAACCGGAAGAGCCTGCCAAAGATGAGGCCATTACGGCTCGCTTTAGGTGTCCTCCTCGGGATAACGTCATTTAAAGAACGAGGGTTAGCACAACGTAAAAAAAATAAAAAAAAAACCTTAGAAAAAAAACCGGAGGAGTCTGCCGCAGATGAGCCATTACGATCGCCTTTAGGTGTCCTCCTCGGGATAGCGTCATTTAAAGAACGAGGGTCAGAAACGTAAAAAAAAATCAGGAAAAAAACCGGTGGAGCCTGCGAAGATGAGGCCATTACGGCTCGCCTTTTGGTGTCCTCTCTGGATAGCGTCATTTAAAGAACGAGGGTCAGCACAACGAAAAAAACCGGGGAAAATAAATCGGAGAAAAAAAACCGGAGGAGCCTGCCGAAGATGAGGCCATTACGGCTCGCCTTTAGGTGTCCTCCTCGGGATAGCATCATTTAAAGAACGAGGGTCAGCACAACGTAAAAAAAAAACCGGAAAAAAAACGGTGGAGCCTGCCGAAGATGAGGCCAATACGGCTCGCCTTTAGGTGTCCTCCTCGGGATAGCGTCATTTAAAGAACGAGGGTCAGCAAAACATAAAAAAAAAAACCGGGAAAAAACGGAAAAAAAACCAGAGGAGCCTGCCGAGATAGGCCATTACGGCTCGCTTTTAGGTGTCCTCCTCGGGATAGGTCATTTAAAGAACGAGGGTCAGCACATCGTAAAAAAAATAAAAAAAACCGTCGAAAAAAAACCGGAGGAGCCTACCGAAGATGAGGCCATTACGGCTCGCCTTTAGGTGTCCTCCTCGGATAGCGTCATTTAAGAACGAGGGTCAGCACAACGTAATAAAAAAACCGGAGGAGCCTGCCGAAGATGAGGCATTACGGCTCGCCTTTAGGTGTCCTCCTCAGGATAGCGTGATTTAAAGAACGAGGGTCAGCACAACGTAAAAAAAAAACCGGGAAAAAAACCGGAGGAGCCTGCCGAAGATGAGGCCATTACGGCTCGCCTTTAGGTGTCCTCCTCGGGATAGCGTCATTTAAAGAACGAGGGTAAGCACAACGTAGAAAAAACTGGGAAAAAAAACCTGAGAAAAAAATCGGAAGAGCCTACCAAAGATGAGGCCATTACGGCTCGCTTTTGGTGTCCTCCTCGGGATAGCATCATTTAAAGAACGAGGGTCAGCACAACGTAAAAAAAAAAAAAAAACCGTAGAAAAAAATCGGAGGGGCCTGCCGCAGATGAGGCCATTACGACTCGCCTTTAGGTGTCCTCCTCGGGATAGCGTCATTTAAAGAACGAGGGTCACCACAACGTAAAAAAAACCAGGAAAAAAACCGGTGGAGCCTGCCGAAGATGAGGCCATTACGGCTCGCCTTTTGGTGTCCTCCTCTGGATAGCGTCATTTAAAGAACGAGGGTCAGCACAACGAAAAAAAACTGGGGAAAAAAACCGGAAAAAAAACCGGAGGAGCCTGCCGAAGATGAGGCCATTACGGCTCGCCTTTAGGTGTCCTCCTCGGGATAGCGTCATTTAAAGAACGAGGGTCAGCACAACGTAAAAAAAAATAAAAAAAACAGTAGAAAAAAATCGGAGGAGCCTGCCGAAGATGAGGCCATTCGGCTCGCCTTTAGCTGTACTCCTCGGGATAGCGTCATTTAAAGAACGAGGGTAAGCAGAACGTAAAAAAAAAACCGGGAAAAAAATCGGAGGAGCCTGTCGAAGATGAGGCCATTACGGCTCGCCTTTAGGTGTCCCGTCAGGATAGCGTGATTTAAAGAACGAGGGTCAGCACAACGTAAAAAAAAAAACCGAGAAAAAAAAAGAAGGAGCCTGCCAAAGATGAGACCATTACGGCTCCCTTTAGGTGTCCTCCTCGGGATAGCGTCATTTAAAGAATGAGGGTAAGCACAACGTAGAAAAACTTGGAAAAAAAACCGGAAGAGCCTGCCAAGATGAGGCCATTATGGCTCGCTTTTAGGTGTCCTCCTCGGGATAACGTCATTTAAAGAACGAGGGTTAGCACAACGTAAAAAAAAATAAAAAAAACCTAGAAAAAAAACCGGAGGAGCCTGCCGCAGATGAGGCCATTACGGCTCGCCTTTAGGTGTCCTCCTCGGGATACCGTCATTTAAAAACGAGGGTCAGCACAACGTAAAAAAAATCAGGAAAAAAAACCGGTGGAGCCTGCGAAGATGAGGCCATTACGGCTCGCCTTTTGGTGTCCTCCTCTGGATAGCATCATTTAAAGAACGAGGGTAGCACAACGAAAAAAAAAACCGGGGAAAAAACCGGAGAAAAAAAACCTGAGGAGCCTGCGAAGATGAGGCCATTACGGCTCGCCTTTAGGTGTCCTCCTCGGGATAGCATCATTTAAAGAACGAGGGTCAGCACAACGTAAAAAAAAAACCGGAAAAAAACCGGAGGAGCCCGCCGAAGATGAGGCCATTACGGCTCGCCTTTAGGTGTCCTACTCGAAATAGCGTCATTTAAAGAACGAGGGTCAGCAAAACATAAAAAAAACCGGGGAAAAAACGGAAAAAAAACCAGAGGAGCCTGCCGAAGATGAGGCCATTACGGCTCGCTTTTAGGTGTCCTCCTCGGGATAGCGTCATTTAAAGAACGAGGATCAGCACAACGTAAAAATAAAAAATAAAAAAACCATAGAAAAAAAACCGGAGGAGCCTGCCGAAGATGAGGCCATTACAGCTCGCCTTTAGGTGACCTCCTCGAGATAGCGTCATTTTAAGAACGAGGGTCAGCACAACGTAATAAAAAAAACCGGAGGAGCCTGCCGAAGATGAGGCCATTACGGCTCGCCTTTAGGTGTACTCCTCGGGATAGCGTCATTTAAAGAACGAGGGTAAGCACAACGTAGAAAAAATGGAAAAAACGGAGAAAAAAACCGGAAGAGCCTGCCAAAGATGAGGCCATTACGGCTCGCTTTTAGGTGTCCTCCTCGGATAGCGTCATTTAAAGAACGAGGGTAAGCACAACGTAAAAAAAACGGGAAAAAAAACCTGAGAAAAAAATCGGAAGAGCCTGCCAAAGATGAGGCCATTACGGCTCGCTTTTAGGTGTCCTCCTCGGGATAGCGTCATTTAAAGAACGAGGGTCAGCACAACGTAAAAAAAAATAAAAAAAACCGTAGAAAAAAACCGGAGGGCCTGCCGCAGATGAGGCCATTACGACTCGCCTTTAGGTGTCCTCCTCGGGATAGCGTCATTTAAAGAACGAGGGTCACCACAACGTAAAAAAAACCAGGAAAAAAACCGGGGAGCCTGCCGAAGATGAGGCCATTACGGCTCGCCTTTGGTGTCCTCCTCTGGATAGCGTCATTTAAAGAACGAGGGTCAGCACAACGAAAAAAAACTGGGAAAAAAACCGGAAAAAAAAACCGGAGGAGCCTGCCGAAGATGAGGCCATTACGGCTCGCCTTTAGGTGTCCTCCTCGGGATAGCGTCATTTAAAGAACGAGGGTCAGCACAACGTAAAAAAAAAAAAAAACAGTAGAAAAAAATCGGAGGAGCCTGCCGAAGATGAGGCATTACGGCTCCCTTTAGGTGTCCTCCTCGGGATAGCGTCATTTAAAGAACGAGGGTAAGCAAACGTAAAAAAAAAACCGGGAAAAAAATCGGGGAGCCTGTCGAAGATGAGGCCATTACGGCTCGCCTTTAGGTGTCCTCCTCGGGATAGCGTCATTTAAAGAACGAGGGTAAGCACAACGTAGAAAAAACCGGGAAAAAAACCTGAGAAAAAAATCGGAAGAGCCTGCCAAAGATGAGGCCATTACGGCTCGCTTTTAGGTGTCCTCCTCGGGATAGCGTCATTTAAAGAACGAGGGTTAGCCAATGTAAAAAAAAAATAAAAAAAACCGTAGAAAAAAACCGGAGGGCCTGCCGCAGATGAGGCCATTACGACTCGCCTTTAGGTGTCCTCCTCGGATAGCGTCATTTAAAGAACGAGGGTCACCACAACGTAAAAAAAAACCAGGAAAAAAACCGGTGGAGCCTGCCGAAGATGAGGCCATTACGGCTCGCCTTTTGGTGTCCTCCTCTGGATAGCGTCATTTAAAGAACGAGGGTCAGCACAACGAAAAAAAATGGGGAAAAAAACGGAAAAAAAAACCGGAGGAGCCTGCCGAAGATGAGGCCATTACGGCTCGCCTTTAGGTGTCCTCCTCGGGATAGCGTCATTTAAAGAACGAGGGTCAGCACAACGTAAAAAAAATAAAAAAACAGTAGAAAAAAAACGGAGGAGCCTGCCGAAGATGAGGCCATTCGGCTCGCCTTTAGTGTACTCCTCGGGATAGCGTCATTTAAAGAACGAGGGTAAGCAGAACGTAAAAAAAAAACCGGGAAAAAAATCGGAGGAGCCTGCCGAAGATGAGGCCATTACGGCTCGCCTTTAGGTGTCCTCGTCAGGATAGCGTGATTTAAAGAACGAGGGTCAGCACAACGTAAAAAAAAAATCGGGAAAAAAACAGAAGGAGCCTGCCAAGATGAGCCATTACGGCTCGCCTTTAGGTGTCCTCCTCGGGATAGCGTCATTTAAAGAATGAGGGTAAGCACAACGTAGAAAAACTTGGAAAAAAAACCGGAAGAGCCTGCCAAAGATGAGGCCATTACGGCTCGCTTTTAGGTGTCCTCCTCGGGATAACGTCATTTAAAGAACGAGGGTTAGCACAACGTAAAAAAAAATAAAAAAAACCGTAGAAAAAAAACCGGAGGAGCCTGCCGAGATGAGGCCATTACGGCTCGCCTTTAGGTGTCCTCCTCGGGATACGTCATTTAAAGAACGAGAGTCAGCACAACGTAAAAAAAAATCAGGAAAAAAATCGGTGGAGCCTGCCGAAGATGAGGCCATTACGGCTCGCCTTTTGGTGTCCTCCTCTGGATAGCATCATTTAAAGAACGAGGGTCAGCACAACGAAAAAAAAACCGGGAAAAAACCGGAGAAAAAAAACTGAGGAGCCTGCCGAAGATGAGGCCATTACGGCTCGCCTTTAGGTGTCCTCCTCGGGATAGCATCATTTAAAGAACGAGGGTAGCACAACGTAAAAAAAAAAAAAAACCGGAAAAAAAACCGGAGGAGCCGCCGAAGATGAGGCCATTACGGCTCGCCTTTAGGTGTCCTACTCGAAATAGCGTCATTTAAAGAACGAGGGTCAGCAAAACATAAAAAAAACGGGAAAAAACCGGAAAAAAAACCAGAGGAGCCTGCCGAAGATGAGGCCATTACGGCTCGCTTTAGGTGTCCTCCTCGGGATAGCGTCATTTAAAGAACGAGGTCAGCACAACGTAATAAAAAAAACCGGAGGAGCCTGCCGAAGATGAGGCCATTACGCTCGCCTTTAGGTGCCTCCTCGGATAGCGTCATTTTAAGAACGAGGTCAGCACAACGTAATAAAAAAAACCGGAGGAGCCTGCCGAAGATGAGGCCATTACGGCTCGCTTTAGGTGTCTCCTCGGGATAGCGTCATTTAAAGAACGAGGGTAAGCACAACGTAGAAAAAACGGGAAAAAAAACCGAGAAAAAAATCGGAAGAGCCTGCCAAAGATGAGGCCATTACGGCTCGCTTTTAGGTGTCCTCCTCGGGATAGCGTCATTTAAAGAACGAGGGTCAGCACAACGTAAAAAAAATAAAAAAAAACCGTAGAAAAAAAACCGGAGGGCCTGCCGCAGATGAGGCCATTACGCTCGCCTTTAGGTGTCCTCCTCGGGATAGCGTCATTTAAAGAACGAGGGTCACCACAACGTAAAAAAACCAGAAAAAAACCGGTGGAGCCTGCCGAAGATGAGGCCATTACGGCTCGCCTTTTGGTGTCCTCCTCTGGATAGCGTCATTTAAAGAACGAGGGTCAGCACAACGAAAAAAAAAAAAAACGGAGAAAAAAAACCGGAGGAGCCTGCCGAAGATGAGGCCATTACGGCTCGCCTTTAGGTGTCCTCCTCGGGATAGCATCATTTAAAGAACGAGGGTCAGCACAACGTAAAAAAAAACCGGAAAAAAAACCGGGGAGCCTGCCGAAGATGAGGCCATTACGGCTCGCCTTTAGGTGTCCTCCTCGGGATAGCGTCATTTAAAGAACGAGGGTCAGCACAACGTAAAAAAACTCAGGAAAAAAAACCGGTGGAGCCTGCCGAAGATGAGGCCATTACGGCTCGCCTTTTGGTGTCCTCCTCTGGATAGCATCATTTAAAGAACGAGGGTCAGACAACGAAAAAAAAAACGGGAAAAAACAGAGAAAAAAACCTGAGGAGCCTGCCGAAGATGGGCCATTACAGCTCGCCTTTAGGTGTCCTCCTCGGGATAGCATCATTTAAAGAACGAGGGTCAGCACAACGTAAAAAAAAACCGGAAAAAAACCGGAGGAGCCCGCCGAAGATGAGGCCATTACGGCTCGCCTTTAGGTGTCCTACTCGAAATAGCGTCATTTAAAGAACGAGGGTCAGCAAAACATAAAAAAAAACCGGGAAAAAACCGGAAAAAAAACCAGAGGAGCCTGCCGAAGATGAGGCCATTACGGCTCGCTTTTAGGTGTCCTCCTCGGGATAGCGTCATTTAAAGAACGAGGATCAGCACAACGTAAAAATAAAAAATAAAAAAACCGTAGAAAAAAACCGGAGGAGCCTGCCGAAGATGAGGCCATTACAGCTCGCCTTTAGGTGTCCTCCTCGAGATAGCGTCATTTTAAGAACGAGGGTCAGCACAACGTAATAAAAAAAACCGGAGGAGCCTGCCGAAGATGAGGCCATTACGGCTCGCCTTTAGGTGTACTCCTCGGGATAGCGTCATTTAAAGAACGAGGGTAGCACAACGTAGAAAAAACTGGGAAAAAAACCGGAGAAAAAAACCGGAAGAGCCTGCCAAATATGAGGCCATTACGGCTCGCCTTTAGGTGTCCTCCTCGGGATAGCGTCATTTAAAGAACGAGGGTCAGCACAACGTAAAAAAAAAAAAAAAAGTAGAAAAAAAACTGGAAGAGCCTGCCGAGATGAGGCCATTACGGCTCGCCTTTAGGTGTCCTCCTCGGGATAGGTCATTTAAAGAACGAGGGTCAGCACAACGTAAAAAAAATAAGGAAAAAAAATCGGTGGAGGCTGCCGAAGATGAGGCCATTACGGCTCGCCTTTAGGTGTCCTCCTCGGGATAGCGTCATTTAAAGAACGAGGGTCAGCACAACGTAAAAAAAAATGGGAAAAAAAACCGGAGGAGCCTGCCGAAGATGAGGCATTACGGCTGCCTTAGGTGTCCTCCTCGGGATAGCATCATTTAAAGAAGAGGGTAAGCAAAAGTAAAAAAAAACTGGGAAAAAAACCGGAGGAGCCTGCCGAAGATGAGGCCATTACGGCTCGCCTTTAGGTGTCCTCCTCGGGATAGCATCATTTAAAGAACGAGGGTAAGCACAACGTAAAAAAAAATAAAAAAACTGTAGAAAAAAACCGGAGGAGCCTGCCGCAGATGAGGCCATTACGGCTCGCCTTTAGGTGTCCTCCTCGGGATAGCGTCGTTTAAAGAACGAGGGTCAGCACAACGTTAAAAAAACCAGGAAAAAAAACCGGTGGAGCCTGCCGAAGATGAGCCATTACGGCTCGCCTTTTGGTGTCCTCCTCTGGATAGCGTCATTTAAAGAACGAGGGTCAGCACAACGAAAAAAAATCGGGGAAAAAAACTGGAAAAAAAAACCGGAAGAGCCTGCCGAAGATGAGGCCATTACGGCTCGCCTTTAGGTGTCCTCCTCGGGATAGCGTCATTTAAAGAACGAGGGTCAGCACAACGTAAAAAAAAAAATAAAAAAAACCGTAGAAAAAAAACCGAAGGAGCCTGCCGAAGATGAGGCCATTATGCTTGCCTTTAGGTGTCCTCCTCGAGATAGCGTCATTTTAAGAACGAGGGTCAGCACAACGTAATAAAAAAAACCGGAGGAGCCTGCCGAAGATGAGGCCATTACGGCTCGCCTTTTGGTGTACTCCTCGGGATAGCGTCATTTAAAGAACGAGGGTAAGCAGAACGTAAAAAAAAAACGGGGAAAAAATCGGAGGAGCCTGTCGAAGATGAGGCCATTACGGCTCGCCTTTAGGTGTCCTGTCAGGATAGCGTGATTTAAAGAACGAGGGTCAGCACAACGTAAAAAAAACCGGGAAAAAAACCGAAGGAGCCTGCCGAAGATGAGGCCATTACGGCTCGCCTTTAGGTGTCCTCCTCGGGATAGCGTCATTTAAAGAATGAGGGTAAGCACAACGTAGAAAAACTGGGAAAAAAAACCGGAGAAAAAAACCAGAGGAGCCTGCCGAAGATGAGGCCATTACGGCTCGCCTTTAGGTGTCCTCTCAGGATAGCGTGATTTAAAGAACGAGGGTCAGCACAACGTAAAAAAAAACCGGGAAAAAAACCGGAGGAGCCTGCCGAAGATGAGGCCATTATGGCTCGCCTTTAGGTTCCTCCTCGGGATAGCGTCATTTAAAGAACGAGGGTAAGCACAACGTAGAAAAAACCGGGAAAAAAAACCTGAGAAAAAAATCGGAAGAGCCTGCCAAGATGAGGCCATTACGGCTCGCCTTTAGGTGTCCTCCTCGGGATAGGGTCATTTAAAGAATGAGGGTAAGCACAACGTAAAAAAACTGGGAAAAAAATACCGGAAGAGCCTGCCAAGATGAGGCCATTACGGCTCGCTTTTAGGTGTCCTCCTCGGGATAACGTCATTTAAAGAACGAGGGTAGCACAACGTAAAAAAAAATAAAAAAAAACCGTAGAAAAAAAACCGGAGGAGCCTGCCGCAGATGAGCCATTACGCTCGCCTTTAGGTGTCCTCCTCGGGATAGCGTCATTTAAAGAACGAGGGTCAGCACAACGTAAAAAAAAATCAGGAAAAAAAACCGGTGGAGCCTGCCGAAGATGAGGCCATTACGGCTCGCCTTTTGGTGTCCTCCTCTGGATAGCATCATTTAAAGAACGAGGGTCAGCACAACGAAAAAAACCAGGGAAAAAAATCGGAGAAAAAAAACCGGAGGAGCCTGCCGAAGATGAGGCCATTACGGCTCGCCTTTAGGTGTCCTCCTCGGGATAGCATCATTTAAAGAACGAGGTCAGCACAACATAAAAAAAACCGGAAAAAAAAACCGGTGGAGCCTGCCGAAGATGAGGCCATACGGCTCGCCTTTAGGTGTCCTCCTCGGGATAGCGTCATTTAAAGAACGAGGGTCAGCAAACATAAAAAAAAAAAACCAGAGGAGCCTGCCGAAGATGAGGCCATTACGGCTCGCTTTAGGTGTCCTCCTCGGGATAGTGTCATTTAAAGAATGAGGGTAGCACACGTAAAAAAAATAAAAAAAACCGTTAAAAAAAACCGGAGGAGCTATCGAAGATGAGGCCATACGGCTCGCCTTTAGGTGTCCTCCTCAGGATACGTCATTTAAAGAACGAGGGTCAGCACAACGTAATAAAAAAAACTGGAGGAGCCTGCCGAAGATGAGGCCATTACGGCTCGCCTTTAGGTGTCCTACTCGGATAGCGACATTAAAGAACGAGGGTCAGCACAACATAATAAAAAAAATTGGGAAAAAAACCGGAGGAGCCTGCCGAAGATGAGGCATTACGGCTCGCCTTTAGGTGTCCTCCTCAGGATAGCGTGATTTAAAGAACGAGGGTCAGCACAACGTTAAAAAAACCAGGAAAAAAAACCGGTGGAGCCTGCCGAAGATGAGCCATTACGGCTCGCCTTTGGTGTCCTCCTCGGATAGCGTCATTTAAAGAACGAGGGTCAGCACAACGAAAAAAAATCGGGAAAAAAACTGGAAAAAAAAACCGGAAGAGCCTGCCGAAGATGAGGCCATTACGGCTCGCCTTTAGGTGTCCTCCTCGGGATAGCGTCATTTAAAGAACGAGGGTCAGCACAACGTAAAAAAAAAAAAAAAAAACCGTAGAAAAAAAACCGAGGAGCCTGCCGAAGATGAGGCCATTACGGCTCGCCTTTAGGTGTCCTCCTCGGGATAGCGTCGTTTAAAGAACGAGGGTCAGCACAACGTTAAAAAAACCAAGAAAAAAACCAGTGGAGCCTGCCGAAGATGAGCCATTACGGCTCGCCTTTTGGTGTCCTCCTCTGGATAGCGTCATTTAAAGAACGAGGGTCAGCACAACGAAAAAAAATCGGGGAAAAAAACCGGAAAAAAAAACCGGAAGAGCCTGCCGAAGATGAGGCCATTACGGCTCGCCTTTAGTGTCCTCCTCGGGATAGCGTCATTTAAAGAACGAGGGTCAGCACAACGTAAAAAAAAAATAAAAAAAACCGTAGAAAAAAAACCGAAGGAGCCTGCCGAAGATGAGGCCATTATGCTTGCCTTTAGGTGTCCTCCTCGAGATAGCGTCATTTTAAGAACGAGGGTCAGCACAACGTAATAAAAAAAACCGGAGGAGCCTGCCGAAGATGAGGCCATTACGGCTCGCCTTTAGGTGTACTCCTCGGGATAGCGTCATTTAAAGAACGAGGGTAAGCAGAACGTAAAAAAAAAACGGGGAAAAAATCGGAGGAGCCTGTCGAGATGAGGCCATTACGGCTCGCCTTTAGGTGTCCTCGTCAGGATAGCGTGATTTAAAGAACGAGGGTCAGCACAACGTAAAAAAAACCGGGAAAAAAACCGAAGGAGCCTGCCGAAGATGAGGCCATTACGGCTCGCCTTTAGGTGTCCTCCTCGGGATAGCGTCATTTAAAGAATGAGGGTAAGCACAACGTAGAAAAACTGGGAAAAAAAACCGGAGAAAAAAACCAGAGGAGCCTGCCGAAGATGAGGCCATTACGGCTCGCTTTTAGGTGTCCTCCTCGGGATAACGTCATTTAAAGAACGAGGGTCAGCACAACGTAAAAAAAAAAATAAAAAAAACCATAGAAAAAAAACCGGAGGAGCCTGCCGAAGATGAGGCCATTATGGCTTGCCTTTAGGTGTCCTCCTCGAGATAGCGTCATTTAAGAACGAGGGTCAGCACAACGTAATAAAAAAACCGGAGGAGCCTGCCGAAGATGAGGCCATTACGGCTCGCCTTTAGGTGTACTCCTCGGGATAGCGTCATTTAAAGAACGAGGGTAAGCAGAACGTAAAAAAAAAACTGGGAAAAAATCGGAGAGCCTGTCGAAGATGAGGCCATTACGGCTCGCCTTTAGGTGTCCTCGTCAGGATAGCGTGATTTAAAGAACGAGGGTCAGCACAACGTAAAAAAAAAACCGGGAAAAAAACCGAAGGAGCCTGCCGAAGATGAGGCCATTACGGCTCGCCTTTAGGTGTCCTCCTCGGGATAGCGTCATTTAAAGAATGAGGGTAAGCACAACGTAGAAAAACTGGGAAAAAAAACCGGAGAAAAAAACCAGAGGAGCCTGCCGAAGATGAGGCCATTACGGCTCGCTTTTAGGTGTGCTCCTCGGGATAACGTCATTTAAAGAACGAGGGTCAGCACAACGTAAAAAAAAAATAAAAAAACTGTAGAAAAAAAACCGGAGGAGCCTGCCGAAGATGAGGCCATTACGGCTCGCCTTTAGGTGTCCTCCTCGGGATAGCATCATTTTAAGAACGAGGGTCAGCACAACGTAATAAAAAAAAACCAGAGGAGCCTGCCGAAGATGAGGCCATTACGGCTGCCTTTAGGTGTCCTCCTCGGGATAGCATCATTTAAAGAACGAGGGTCAGCACAACGTAAAAAAAAAACCGGAAAAAAACCGGAGGAGCCGCCGAAGATGAGGCCATTACGGCTCGCCTTTAGGTGTCCTACTCGAAATAGCGTCATTTAAAGAACGAGGGTCAGCAAAACATAAAAAAAAACCGGGGAAAAAACCGGAAAAAAAACCAGAGGAGCCTGCCGAAGATGAGGCCATTACGGCTCGCTTTTAGGTGTCCTCCTCGGGATAGCGTCATTTAAAGAACGAGGATCAGCACAACGTAAAAAAAAAAAAAAAAACCGTAGAAAAAAAACCGGAGGAGCCTGCCGAAGATGAGGCCATTACGCTCGCCTTTAGGTGTCCTCCTCGAGATAGCGTCATTTAAGACGAGGGTCAGCACAACGTAATAAAAAAAACCGGAGGAGCCGCCGAAGATGAGGCCATTACGGCTCGCCTTTAGGTGTACTCCTCGGATAGCGTCATTTAAAGAACGAGGGTGAGCACAACGTAGAAAAAACTGGGAAAAAAAACCGGAGAAAAAAAACGGAAGAGCCTGCCAAATATGAGGCCATTACGGCTCGCCTTTAGGTGTCCTCCTCGGGATAGCGTCATTTAAAGAACGAGGGTCAGCACAACGTAAAAAAAAAATAAAAAAAAAAGTAGAAAAAAAACTGGAAGAGCCTGCCGCAGATGAGGCCATTACGGCTCGCCTTTAGGTGTCCTCCTCGGGATAGTGTCATTTAAAGAACGAGGGTCAGCACAACGTAAAAAAAATAAGGAAAAAAATCGGTGGAGGCTGCCGAAGATGAGGCCATTACGGCTCGCCTTTTGGTGTCCTCCTCTGGATAGCGTCATTTAAAGAACGAGGGTCAGCACAACGAAAAAAAAACCGGGGAAAAAAATGGAGAAAAAAACCGGAGGAGCCTGCCGAAGATAGGCCATTACGGCTCGCCTTTGGTGTCCTCCTCGGGATAGCATCATTTAAAGAACGAGGGTCAGCACAACGTAAAAAAAACCGGAAAAAAACGGAGGAGCCTGCCGAAGATGAGGCCATTACGGCTCGCCTTTAGGTGTCCTCCTCGGGATAGCGTCATTTAAAGAACGAGGGTCAGCAAAACATAAAAAAAAAACTGGGGAAAAAACCGGAAAAAAAACAGAGGAGCCTGCCGAAGATGAGGCCATTACGCTCGCCTTTAGGTGTCCTCCTCGGGATAGCGTCATTTAAAGAACGAGGGTCAGCACAACGTAAAAAAAAAATAAAAAAAACCGTAGAAAAAAAACCGAAGGACCTGCCGAAGATGAGGCCATTATTGCTTGCCTTTAGGTGTCCTCCTCGAGATAGCGTCATTTTAAGAACGAGGGTCAGCACAACGTAATAAAAAAAACCGGAGGAGCCTGCCGAAGATGAGGCCATTACGGCTCGCCTTTAGGTGTACTCCTCGGGATAGCGTCATTTAAAGAACGAGGGTAAGCAGAACGTAAAAAAAAAACGGGGAAAAAATCGGAGGAGCCTGTCGAAGATGAGGCCATTACGGCTCGCCTTTAGGTGTCCTCGTCAGGATAGCGTGATTTAAAGAACGAGGGTCAGCACAACGTAAAAAAAACCGGGAAAAAAACCGAAGGAGCCTGCCGAAGATGAGGCCATTACGGCTCGCCTTTAGGTGTCCTCCTCGGGATAGCGTCATTTAAAGAATGAGGGTAAGCACAACGTAGAAAAACTGGGAAAAAAAACCGGAGAAAAAAACCAGAGGAGCCTGCCGAAGATGAGGCCATTACGGCTCGCTTTTAGGTGTCCTCCTCGGGATAACGTCATTTAAAGAACGAGGGTCAGCACAACGTAAAAAAAAAAAATAAAAAAACCATAGAAAAAAAACCGGAGGAGCCTGCCGAAGATGAGGCCATTATGGCTTGCCTTTAGGTGTCCTCCTCGAGATAGCGTCATTTAAGAACGAGGGTCAGCACAACGTAATAAAAAAACCGGAGGAGCCTGCCGAAGATGAGGCCATTACGGCTCGCCTTTAGGTGTACTCCTCGGGATAGCGTCATTTAAAGAACGAGGGTAAGCAGAACGTAAAAAAAAAACTGGGAAAAAATCGGAGGAGCCTGTCGAAGATGAGGCCATTACGGCTCGCCTTTAGGTGTCCTCGTCAGGATAGCGTGATTTAAAGAACGAGGGTCAGCACAACGTAAAAAAAAAACCGGGAAAAAAACCGAAGGAGCCTGCCGAAGATGAGGCCATTACGGCTCGCCTTTAGGTGTCCTCCTCGGGATAGCGTCATTTAAAGAATGAGGTAAGCACAACGTAGAAAAACTGGGAAAAAAAACCGGAGAAAAAAACCAGAGGAGCCTGCCGAAGATGAGGCCATTACGGCTCGCTTTTAGGTGTGCTCCTCGAGATAACGTCATTTAAAGAACGAGGGTCAGCACAACGTAAAAAAAAAAAAAAAAACTGTAGAAAAAAAACCGGAGGAGCCTGCCGAAGATGAGGCCATTACGGCTCGCCTTTAGGTGTCCTCCTCGGGA
The DNA here is from genome assembly GCF_003086295.3 of Arachis hypogaea. Classification (NCBI taxonomy): domain Eukaryota; kingdom Viridiplantae; phylum Streptophyta; class Magnoliopsida; order Fabales; family Fabaceae; genus Arachis; species Arachis hypogaea. Next base: position 70,700,340 of record NC_092053.1, read on the forward strand.
TAGCATCATTTTAAGAACGAGGGTCAGCACAACGTAATAAAAAAAAACCAGAGGAGCCTGCCGAAGATGAGGCCATTACGGCTCGCTTTAGGTGTCCTCCTCGGGATAGCGTCATTTAAAGAACGAGGTCAGCACAACGTAAAAATAAAAAATAAAAAACCGTAGAAAAAAACCGGAGGAGCCTGCCGAAGATGAGGCCATTACGGCTCGCCTTTAGGTGTCCTCCTCGAGATAGCGTCATTTAAGACAAGGGTCAGCACAACGTAATAAAAAAAACCGGAGGAGCCGCCGAAGATGAGGCCATTATGGCTCGCCTTTAGGTGTACTCCTCGGGATAGCGTCATTTAAAGAACGAGGGTGAGCACAACGTAGAAAAAACTGGGAAAAAAAACCGGAGAAAAAAACGGAAGAGCCTGCCAAATATGAGGCCATTACGTCTCGCCTTTAGGTGTCCTCCTGGGATAGCGTCATTTAAAGAACGAGGGTCAGCACAACGTAAAAAAAAAATAAAAAAAAAGTAGAAAAAAAACTGGAGAGCCTGCCGCAGATGAGGCCATTACGGCTCGCCTTTAGGTGTCCTCCTCGGGATAGTGTCATTTAAAGAACGAGGGTCAGCACAACGTAAAAAAAATAAGGAAAAAAAATCGGTGGAGGCTGCCGAAGATGAGGCCATTACGGCTCGCCTTTTGGTGTCCTCCTCTGGATAGCGTCATTTAAAGAACGAGGGTCAGCACAACGAAAAAAAAACCGGGGAAAAAAATGGAAAAAAAAACCAGAGGAGCCTGCCGAAGATGAGGCCATTACGGCTCGCCTTTTGGTGTCCTCCTCGGGATAGCATCATTTAAAGAACGAGGGTCAGCACAACGTAAAAAAAACCGGAAAAAAACTGGAGGAGCCTGCCGAAGATGAGGCCATTACGGCTCGCCTTTAGGTGTCCTCCTCGGGATAGCGTCATTTAAAGAACGAGGGTCAGCAAAACATAAAAAAAAAACTGGGGAAAAAACCGGAAAAAAAACTAGAGGAGCCTGCCGAAGATGAGGCCATTACGGCTCGCCTTTAGGTGTCCTCCTGGGATAGCGTCATTTAAAGAACGAGGGTCAGCACAACGTAAAAAAAAATGGGAAAAAAAAACCGGAGGAACCTGCCGAAGATGAGGCCATTACGCTTGCCTATAGGTGTCCTCCTCGAGATAGCGTCATTTAAAGAACGAGGGTCAGCACAACGTAATAAAAAAATTGGGAAAAAAAACCGGAGGAACCTGCCGAAGATGAGGCCATTACGGCTGCCTATAGGTGTCCTCCTCGGGATAGCATCATTTAAAGAATGAGGTAAGCAGAAAGTAAAAAAAAACTGGGAAAAAAACCGGAGGAGCCTGCCGAAGATGAGGCATTACGGCTCGCCTTTAGGTGTCCTCCTCAGGATAGCGTGATTTAAAGAACGAGGGTCAGCACAACGTAAAAAAAAACCGGGAAAAAAACCGGAGGGCCTACCGAAGATGAGGCCATTACGGCTCGCCTTTAGGTGTCCTCCTCGGGATAGCATCATTTAAAGAACGAGGGTAAGCACAACGTAGAAAAAAAAAAAAAACTGTAGAAAAAAACCGGAGGAGCCTGCCGCAGATGAGGCCATTACGGCTCGCCTTTAGGTGTCCTCCTCGGGATAGCGTCGTTTAAAGAACGAGGGTCAGCACAACGTAAAAAAAAAAATAAAAAAACGTAGAAAAAAAACCGAAGGAGCCTGCCGAAGATGAGGCCATTATGGCTTCCCTTTAGGTGTCCTCCTCGAGATAGCGTCATTTAAGAACGAGGGTCAACACAACGTAATAAAAAAAACCGGAGGAGCCTGCCGAAGATGAGGCCATTACGGCTCGCCTTTAGGTGTACTCCTCGGGATAGCGTCATTTAAAGAACGAGGGTAAGCAGAACGTAAAAAAAAAACGGGGAAAAAATCGGAGGAGCCTGTCGAAGATGAGGCCATTACGGCTCGCCTTTAGGTGTCCTCGTCAGGATAGCGTGATTTAAAGAACGAGGGTCAGCACAACGTAAAAAAAAACCGGGAAAAAAACCGAAGGAGCCTGCCGAAGATGAGGCCATTACGGCTCGCTTTAGGTGTCCTCCTCGGGATAGCGTCATTTAAAGAATGAGGGTAAGCACAACGTAGAAAAACTGGGAAAAAAAAACCGGAGAAAAAACCAGAGGAGCCTGCCGAAGATGAGGCCATTACGGCTCGCTTTTAGGTGTCCTCCTCGGGATAACGTCATTTAAAGAACGAGGGTCAGCACAACGTAAAAAATAAAAAATAAAAAAAACCACAGAAAAAAACCGGAGGAGCCTGCCGAAGATGAGGCCATTATGGCTTGCCTTTAGGTGTCCTCCTCGAGATAGCGTCACTTTAAGAACGAGGTCAGCACAACGTAATAAAAAAACCGGAGGAGCCTGCCGAAGATGAGGCCATTACGGCTCGCCTTTAGGTGTACTCCTCGGGATAGCGTCATTTAAAGAACGAGGGTAAGCAGAACGAAAAAAAAAACTGGGGAAAAAATCGGAGGAGCCTGTCGAAGATGAGGCCATTACGGCTCGCCTTTAGGTGTCCTCGTCAGGATAGCGTGATTTAAAGAACGAGGGTCAGCACAACGTAAAAAAAAACCGGGAAAAAAACCGAAGGAGCCTGCCGAAGATGAGGCCATTACGGCTAGCCTTTAGGTGTCCTCCTCGGGATAGCGTCATTTAAAGAACGAGGGTCAGCACAACGTAAAAAAAAAAATAAAAAAAACCGTAGAAAAAAAACCGAAGGAGCCTGCCGAAGATGAGGCCATTATTGCTTGCCTTTAGGTGTCCACCTCGAGATAGCGTCATTTTAAGAACGAGGGTCAGCACAACGTAATAAAAAAAACCGGAGGAGCCTGCCGAAGATGAGGCCATTACGGCTCGCCTTTAGGTGTACTCCTCGGGATAGCGTCATTTAAAGAACGAGGGTAAGCAGAACGTAAAAAAAAACCGGGAAAAGAATCGGAGGAGCCTGCCGAAGATGAGGCCATTACGGCTCGCCTTTAGGTGTCCACGTCAGGATAGCGTGATTTAAAGAACGAGTGTCAGCACAACGTAAAAAAAAAACCGGGAAAAAAACCAAAGGAGCCTGCCGAAGATGAGGCCATTACGGCTCGCCTTTAGGTGTCCTCCTCGGGATAGCGTCATTTAAAGAATGAGGGTAAGCACAACGTAGAAAAACGGGGAAAAAAAACCAGAGAAAAAAAACCGGAAGAGCCTGCCAAAGATGAGGCCATTACGGCTCGCTTTTAGGTGTCCTCCTCAGGATAGCGTCATTTAAAGAACGAGGGTCAGCACAACGTAAAAAAAAAATAAAAAAAAACCGAAGAAAAAAACCGGAGGAGCCTGCCGAAGATGAGGCCATTACGGCTCGCTTTTAGGTGTCCTCCTCGGGATAACGTCATTTAAAGAACGAGGGTCAGCACAACGTAAAAAAAAAAATAAAAAAAACACAGAAAAAAACCGGAGGAGCCTGCCGAAGATGAGGCCATTATGGCTTGCCTTTAGGTGTCCTCCTCGAGATAGCGTCATTTAAGAACGAGGGTCAGCACAACGTAATAAAAAAACCGGAGGAGCCTGCCGAAGATGAGGCCATTACGGCTCGCCTTTAGGTGTACTCCTCGGGATAGCGTCATTTAAAGAACGAGGGTAAGCAGAACGTAAAAAAAAAACTGGGGAAAAAATCGGAGGAGCCTGTCGAAGATGAGGCCATTACGGCTCGCCTTTAGGTGTCCTCGTCAGGATAGCGTGATTTAAAGAACGAGGGTCAGCACAACGTAAAAAAAAACCGGGAAAAAAACCGAAGGAGCCTGCCGAAGATGAGGCCATTACGGCTAACCTTTAGGTGTCCTCCTCGGGATAGCGTCATTTAAAGAACGAGGGTCAGCACAACGTAAAAAAAAAAATAAAAAAAACCGTAGAAAAAAAACCGAAGGAGCCTGCCGAAGATGAGGCCATTACGGCTCGTCTTTAGGTGTCCTCCTCGGGATAGCGTCATTTAAAGAATGAGGGTAAGCACAACGTAGAAAAACTGGGAAAAAAAAACCGGAGAAAAAACCAGAGGAGCCTGCCGAAGATGAGGCCATTACGGCTCGCTTTTAGGTGTCCTCCTCGGGATAACGTCATTTAAAGAACGAGGGTCAGCACAACGTAAAAAATAAAAAATAAAAAAAACCACAGAAAAAAACCGGAGGAGCCTGCCGAAGATGAGGCCATTATGGCTTGCCTTTAGGTGTCCTCCTCGAGATAGCGTCACTTTAAGAACGAGGGTCAGCACAACGTAATAAAAAAACCGGAGGAGCCTGCCGAAGATGAGGCCATTACGGCTCGCCTTTAGGTGTACTCCTCGGGATAGCGTCATTTAAAGAACGAGGGTAAGCAGAACGAAAAAAGAAAACTGGGGAAAAAATCGGAGGAGCCTGTCGAAGATGAGGCCATTACGGCTCGCCTTTAGGTGTCCTCGTCAGGATAGCGTGATTTAAAGAACGAGGGTCAGCACAACGTAAAAAAAAACCGGGAAAAAAACCGAAGGAGCCTGCCGAAGATGAGGCCATTACGGCTAGCCTTTAGGTGTCCTCCTCGGGATAGCGTCATTTAAAGAACGAGGGTCAGCACAACGTAAAAAAAAAATAAAACAAAACCGTAGAAAAAAAACCGAAGGAGCCTGCCGAAGATGAGGCCATTATTGCTTGCCTTTAGGTGTCCACCTCGAGATAGCGTCATTTTAAGAACGAGGGTCAGCACAACGTAATAAAAAAAACCGGAGGAGCCTGCCGAAGATGAGGCCATTACGGCTCGCCTTTAGGTGTACTCCTCGGGATAGCGTCATTTAAAGAACGAGGTTAAGCAGAACGTAAAAAAAAACCGGGAAAAGAATCGGAGGAGCCTGCCGAAGATGAGGCCATTACGGCTCGCCTTTAGGTGTCCACGTCAGGATAGCGTGATTTAAAGAACGAGTGTCAGCACAACGTAAAAAAAAAACCGGGAAAAAAACCAAAGGAGCCTGCCGAAGATGAGGCCATTACAGCTCGCCTTTAGGTGTCCTCCTCGGGATAGCGTCATTTAAAGAATGAGGGTAAGCACAACGTAGAAAAACTGGGAAAAAAAACCAGAGAAAAAAACCGGAAGAGCCTGCCAAAGATGAGGCCATTACGGCTCGCTTTTAGGTGTCCTCCTCAGGATAGCGTCATTTAAAGAACGAGGGTCAGCACAACGTAAAAAAAATAAAAAAAAAACCGTAGAAAAAAACCGGAGGAGCCTGCCGAAGATGAGGCCATTACGGCTCGCTTTTAGGTGTCCTCCTCGGGATAACGTCATTTAAAGAACGAGGGTCAGCACAACGTAAAAAATAAAAAATAAAAAAAACCACAGAAAAAAACCGGAGGAGCCTGCCGAAGATGAGGCCATTATGGCTTGCCTTTAGGTGTCCTCCTCGAGATAGCGTCACTTTAAGAACGAGGGTCAGCACAACGTAATAAAAAAACCGGAGGAGCCTGCCGAAGATGAGGCCATTACGGCTCGCCTTTAGGTGTACTCCTCGGGATAGCGTCATTTAAAGAACGAGGGTAAGCAGAACGTAAAAAAAAAACTGGGGAAAAAATCGGAGGAGCCTGTCGAAGATGAGGCCATTACGGCTCGCCTTTAGGTGTCCTCGTCAGGATAGCGTGATTTAAAGAACGAGGGTCAGCACAACGTAAAAAAAAAACCGGGAAAAAAACCGAAGGAGCCTGCCGAAGATGAGGCCATTACGGCTAGCCTTTAGGTGTCCTCCTCGGGATAGCGTCATTTAAAGAACGAGGGTCAGCACAACGTAAAAAAAAAAAATAAAACAAAACCGTAGAAAAAAAACCGAAGGAGCCTGCCGAAGATGAGGCCATTATTGCTTGCCTTTAGGTGTCCACCTCGAGATAGCGTCATTTTAAGAACGAGGGTCAGCACAACGTAATAAAAAAAACCGGAGGAGCCTGCCGAAGATGAGGCCATTACGGCTCGCCTTTAGGTGTACTCCTCGGGATAGCGTCATTTAAAGAACGAGGGTAAGCAGAACGTAAAAAAAAACCGGGAAAAGAATCGGAGGAGCCTGCCGAAGATGAGGCCATTACGGCTCGCCTTTAGGTGTCCACGTCAGGATAGCGTGATTTAAAGAACGAGTGTCAGCACAACGTAAAAAAAAAACCGGGAAAAAAACCAAAGGAGCCTGCCGAAGATGAGGCCATTACGGCTCGCCTTTAGGTGTCCTCCTCGGGATAGCGTCATTTAAAGAATGAGGGTAAGCACAACGTAGAAAAACTGGGAAAAAAAACCAGAGAAAAAAACCGGAAGAGCCTGCCAAAGATGAGGCCATTACGGCTCGCTTTTAGGTGTCCTCCTCAGGATAGCGTCATTTAAAGAACAAGGGTCAGCACAACGTAAAAAAAAAAATAAAAAAAACCGTAGAAAAAAAACCGTAGGAGCCTCCCGCAGATGAGGCCATTACGGCTCGCCTTTAGGTGTCTTCCTCGGGATAGCGTCATTTGAAGAACGAGGGTCAGCACAACGTAAAAAAAATCAGGAAAAAAAACTGTTGGAGCCTGCCGAAGATGAGGCCATTACGGCTCGCCTTTTGGTGTCCTCCTCTGGATAGCGTCATTTAAAGAACGAGGGTCAGCACAACGAAAAAAAAATCGGGGAAAAAAACTGGAGAAAAAAACCGGAGGAGCCTGCCAAAGATGAGGCCATTACGGCTCGCCTTTAGGTGTCCTCCTCGGGATAGCATCATTTAAAGAACTAGGGTCAGCACAACGTAAAAAAAAATCAGGAAAAAAAACCGGTGGAGCCTGCCGAAGATGAGGCCATTACGGCTCGCCTTTTGGTGTCCTCCTCTGGATAGCGTCATTTAAAGAACGAGGGTCACCACAACGAAAAAAAAACCAGGGAAAAAACTGGAGAAAAAAAACCTGAGGAGCCTGCCGAAGATGAGGCCATTACGGCTCGCCTTTAGGTGTCCTCCTCGGGATAGCATCATTTAAAGAACGAGGGTCAGCACAACGTAAAAAAAAACGGAAAAAAACCGGAGGAGCCCGCCGAAGATGAGGCCATGACGGCTCGCCTTTAGGTGTCCTACTCGAAATAGCGTCATTTAAAGAACGAGGGTCAGCAAAACATAAAAAAAAACCGTGGAAAAAACCGGAAAAAAAACCAGAGGAGCCTGCCGAAGATGAGGCCATTACGGCTCGCTTTTAGGTGTCCTCCTCGGGATAGCGTCATTTAAAGAACGAGGATCAGCACAACGTAAAAATAAAAAATAAAAAAACCGTAGAAAAAAACCGGAGGAGCCTGCCGAAGATGAGGCCATTACGGCTCGCCTTTAGGTGTCCTCCTCGAGATAGCTTCATTTTAAGAACGAGGGTCAGCACAACGTAATAAAAAAAAACCGGAGGAGCCTGCCGAAGATGAGGCCATTACGGCTCGCCTTTAGGTGTACTCCTCGGGATAGCGTCATTTAAAGAACGAGGGTAAACACAACGTAGAAAAAACTGGGAAAAAAAACCGGAGAAAAAAATCGGAAGAGCCTGCCAAAGATGAGGCCATTACGGCTCGCTTTTAGGTGACCTCCTCGGGATAGCGTCATTTAAAGAACGAGGGTCAGCACAACGTAAAAAAAAATAAAAAAAAAGTAGAAAAAAAACTGGAGGAGGATGCCGCAGATGAGGCCATTACGGCTCGCCTTTAGGTGTCCTCCTCGGGATAGTATCATTTAAAGAACGAGGGTCAGCACAACGTAAAAAAAATCAGGAAAAAAAACCGGTGGAGGCTGCCGAAGATGAGGCCATTACGGCTCGCCTTTTGGTGTCCTCCTCTGGATAGCGTCATTTAAAGAACGAGGGTCAGCACAACGAAAAAAAAATCGGGGAAAAAAACTGGAGAAAAAAAATCGGAGGTGCCTGCCGAAGATGAGGCCCTTACGGCTCGCCTTTAGGTGTCCTCCTCGGGATAGCTTCATTTAAAGAACGAGGGTCAGCACAACGTAAAAAAAACCGGAAAAAAACCGGAGGAGCCTGCCGAGGATGAGGCCATTATGGCTCGCCTTTAGGTGTCCTCCTCGGGATAGCGTCATTTAAAGAACGAGGGTCAGCAAAACATAAAAAAAAACCGGGGAAAAAACCGGAAAAAAAAACTAGAGGAGCCTGCCGAAGATGAGGCCATTACGGCTCGCCTTTAGGTGTCCTCCTCGGGACAGCGTCATTTAAAGAACGAGGGTCAGCACAACGTAATAAAAAGAAATTGGGAAAAAAAACCGGAGGAGCCTGCCGAAGATGAGGCCATTACGGCTTGCCTATAGGTGTCCTCCTCGGGATAGCATCATTTAAAGAATGAGGGTCAGCAGAAAGTAAAAAAAAACTGGGAAAAAAACCGGAGGAGCCTGCCGAAGATGAGGTAATTACGGCTCGCCTTTAGGTGTCCTCCTCAGGATAGCGTGATTTAAAGAACGAGGGTCAGCACAACGTAAAAAAAACCGGGAAAAAAACCGGAGGGGCCTGCCGAAGATGAGGCCGTTACGGCTCGCCTTTAGGTGTCCTCCTCGGGATAGCATCATTTAAAGAACGAGGGTAAGCACAACGTAGAAAAAACCAGGAAAAAAAACCTTAGAAAAAAACCGGAAGAGCATGCCAAAGATGAGGCCATTACGGCTCGCTTTAGGTGTCCTCCTCGGGATAGCGTCATTTAAAGAACGAGGGTCAGCACAACATAAAAAAAAAAAAAAAACCGTAGAAAAAAAAACAGGAGGAGCCTGCCGCAGATGAGGCCATTACGGCTCGCCTTTAGGTGTCCTCCTCCGGATATCGTCATTTAAAGAACGAGGGTCAGCACAACGTAAAAAAAATCAGGAAAAAAAACCGGTGGAGCCTGCCGAAGATGAGGCCATTACGGCTCGCCTTTTGGTGTCCTCCTCTGGATAGCGTCATTTAAAGAACAAGGGTCAGCACAACGAAAAAAAACGGGGAAAAAAACCGGAAAAAAAAACGAGGAGCTGCGAAGATGAGCCATTACGGCTCGCCTTAGGTGTCCTTCGGATAGCGTCATTTAAAGAAAAGGTCAGCAAACATAAAAAAAAAAAAAAAACCGAAAAAAAAACCAGAGGAGCCTGCCGAAGATGAGGCCATTACGGCTCGCTTTAGGTGTCCTCCTCGGATAACGTCATTTAAAGAACGAGATCAGCACAACGTAAAAAAAAAAAAAAAACGTAGAAAAAAACGAGGAGCCTGCGAAGATGAGGCCATTAGCTGCTTTGGTGTCCTCCTCGGAATAGCGTCATTTTAAGAACGAGGGTAAGCACAACGTA
>NC_092053.1:70710708-70778798 GCF_003086295.3 Arachis hypogaea
AAAAAAAACCGAGGAGCTGCCAAGATGAGGCCATTACGGCTCGCTTTAGGTGTCCTCCTCAGGATAGCGTCATTTAAAGAACGAGGGTCAGCACAACGTAAAAAAAAAAAAACCGTAGAAAAAAAATCGGAGGAGCCTGCCGCTGATGAGGCCATTACGGCTCGCCTTTAGGTGTCCTCCTCGGGATAGCGTCATTTAAAGAACGAGGGTCAGCACAACGTAAAAAAAATCAGGAAAAAAACTGGTGGAGCCTGCCGAAGATGAGGCCATTACGGCTCGCCTTTTGGTGTCTTCCTCTGGATAGCGTCATTTAAAGAACGAGGGTCAGCACAACGAAAAAAAACCTGAGGAGCCTGCGAAGATGAGGCCATTATGGCTCGCCTTTAGGTGTCCTCCTCGGGATAGCATCATTTAAAGAACGAGGGTCAGCACAACGTAAAAAAAAAACCGGAAAAAAAACCGGAGGCGCCTGCCGAAGATGAGGCCATTACGGCTCGCCTTTAGGTGTCCTCCTGGATAGCGTCATTTAAAGAACGAGGGTCAGCAAAACATAAAAAAAACGGGAAAAACCGAAAAAAAACCAGAGGAGCCTGCGAAGATGAGGCATTAGGCTCGCTTTTAGGTGTCCTCCTCGGGATAGCGTATTTAAAGAACGAGGGTCAGCACAACGTAAAAAAAAAAAAAAAAACCGTAGAAAAAAAACGGAGGAGCCTGCCGAGATGAGGCCATTACGGCTCGCCTTTAGGTGTCCTCCTCGGGATAGCGTCATTTAAAGAACGAGGGTCAGCACAACGTAAAAAAAAAGGAAAAAAACGGTGGAGCCTGCGAAGATGAGGCCATTACGGCTCGCCTTTTGGTGTCTCCTCGGATAGCGTCATTTAAAGAACGAGGGTCAGCACAACGAAAAAAAACGGGAAAAAAAACCGGAGGAGCCTGCCGAAGATGAGGCCATTAGGCTCGCCTTTAGGTGTCCTCCTCGGGATAGCATCATTTAAAGAACGAGGGTCAGCACAACGTAAAAAAAAACCGGAAAAAAACCGGAGGCGCCTGCCGAAGATGAGGCCATTACGGCTCGCCTTTAGGTGTCCTCCTTGGGATAGCGTCATTTAAAGAACGAGGGTCAGCAAAGCATAAAAAAAAACCGGGAAAAAGCCGAAAAAAAAACCAGAGGAGCCTGCCGAAGATGAGGCTATTATGGCTCGCTTTTAGGTGTCCTCCTCGGGATAGCGTTATTTAAAGAATGAGGGCAGCACAACGTAAAAAAAAAAATAAAAAAACCGTAGAAAAAAACCGGAGGAGCCTGCCGAAGATGAGGCCATTAGGCTCGCCTTTAGGTGTCCTCCTCGGGATAGCATCATTTAACGAACGAGGGTAAGCACAATGTAGAAAAAAATCGGGAAAAAAATCGGAGAAAAAAACCGGAAGAGCCTGCCGAAGATGAGGCCATTACGGCTCGCTTTTAGGTGTCTCCTCGGGATAGCATCATTTAAAGAACGAGGGTCAGCACAACGTAAAAAAAATAAAAAAACATAGAAAAAAACCGGAGGAGCCTGCCGCAGATGAGGCCATTACGGCTCGCCTTTAGGTGATCTCTCGGGATAGCTCATTTAAAGAACGAGGGTCAGCACAACGTAAAAAAAATCAGGAAAAAAACCAGTGGAGCCTGCCAAGATGAGGCCATTACGGCTCGCCTTTTGGTGCCTCCTCTGGATAGCGTCATTTAAAGAACGAGGGTCAGCACAACAAAAAAAAAAAAAAAATCGGAGAAAAAAACGGAGGAGCCTGCCGAAGATAAGGCCATTACGGCTCGCATTTAGGTGTCCTCCTCGGATAGTGTCATTTAAAGAACGATGGTAAGCACAACGTGGAAAAAAAACTGGGAAAAAAATCGGAGAAAAAAACCGGAAGAGCCTACCGAAGATGAGGCCATTACGGCTCGCCTTTTGGTGAGCTCCTCGGGATAGCGTCATTTACAGAACGAGGGTCAGCACAACGTAAAAAAAAATCAGGAAAAAAAAATCGGTGGAGCCTGCCGAAGATGCGGCCACTACGGCTCGCCTTTTGGTGTCCTCCTCTGGATAGCGTCATTTAAAGAACGAGGGTCAGCACAACGGAAAAAAAACCGGGAAAAAACCGGAGAAAAAAACCGGAGGAGCCTGCCGAAGATGAGGCCATTACGGCTCGCCTTTAGGTGTCCTCCTCGCGATAGCATCATTTAAAGAACGAGGGTCAACACAACGTAAAAAAAAAACCGGAAAAAAAAACCGGAGGAGCCTGCCGAAGATGAGGCCATTACGGCTCGCCTTTAGGTATCGTCCTCGGGATAGCGTCATTAAAGAACGAGGGTCAGCAAAACATAAAAAAAAAAAAACCAAAGAAAAAAACCGGAAGAGCCTGCCAAAGATGAGGCCATTACGGCTCGCTTTTAGGTGTCCTCCTCAGGATAGCGTCATTTAAAGAACAGGGTCAGCACAACGTAAAAAAAAAAAAAAAATCGTAGAAAAAAAATCGGAGGAGCCTGCCGCTGATGAGGCCATTACGGCTCGCCTTTAGGTGTCCTCCTCGGGATAGCGTCATTTAAAGAACGAGGGTCAGCACAACGTAAAAAAAAATCAGGAAAAAAAACCGGTGGAGCCTGCCGAAGATGAGGCCATTACGGCTCGCCTTTGGTGTCTCCTCTGGATAGCGTCATTTAAAGAACGAGGGTCAGCACAACGAAAAAAAAACCGGGGAAAAAAAACCGGAGGAGCCTGACGAAGATGAGGCCATTACGGCTCGCCTTTAGGTGTCCTCCTCGGGATAGCATCATTTAAAGAACGAGGGTCAGCACAACGTAAAAAAAAAATCGGAAAAAAACCGGAGGAGCCTGCCGAAGATAAGGCCATTACGGCTCGCCTTTAGGTGTCCTCCTCGGGATAGCGTCATTTAAAGAACAGGGTCAGCAAAACATAAAAAAAACCGGGGAAAAACCGGAAAAAAAACAGAGGAGCCTGCCGAAGATGAGGCCATTACGGCTCGCTTTTAGGTGTCCTCCTCGGGATAGCGTCATTTAAAGAACGAGGGTCAGCACAACGTAAAAAAAAAATAAAAAAACCGTAGAAAAAAAACCGGAGGAGCCTGCCGAAGATGAGGCCATTACGGCTCGCTTTAGGTGTCCTCCTCGGGATAGCGTCATTTAAAGAACGAGGGTAAGCACAACGTAAAAAAACTGGGAAAAAAATCGGAGAAAAAAACCGGAAGAGCCTACCGAAGATGAGGCCATTACGGCTCGCCTTTTGGTGTCTCCTCGGGATAGCGTCATTTAAAGAACGAGGGTCAGCACAACGTAAAAAAAAAATCAGGAAAAAAAACGGTGGAGCCTGCCGAAGATGAGGCCATTACGGCTCGCCTTTTGGTGTCCTCCTCGGATAGCGTCATTTAAAGAACGAGGGTCAGCACAACGAAAAAAACCGGGAAAAAACCGGAGAAAAAAACCGGAGGAGCCTGCCGAAGATGAGGCCATTACGGCTCGCCTTTAGGTGTCCTCCTCGGGATAGCATCATTTAAAGAACGAGGGTCACACAACGTAAAAAAAAAACCGGAAAAAAAACCGGAGGAGCCTGCCGAAGATGAGGCCATTACGGCTCGCCTTTAGGTGTCGTCCTCGGATAGCGTCATTTAAAGAACAGGGTCAGCAAAACATAAAAAAAAAAAAAAAAGAAAAAAACCGGAAGAGCCTGCCAAAGATGAGGCCATTACGGCTCGCTTTTAGGTGTCCTCCTCGGGATAGCATCATTTAAAGAACGAGGGTCAGCACAACGTAAAAAAAAAATAAAAAACCGTAGAAAAAAAACCGAGGAGCCTGCCGCAGATGAGGCCATTACGGCTCGCCTTTGGTGGCTCCTCGGGATAGCGTCATTTAAAGAACGAGGGTCAGCACAACGTAAAAAAAAAATCAGGAAAAAAAACCGGTGGAGCCTGCCGAAGATGAGGCCATTACGGCTCGCCTTTTGGTGTCCTCCTCGGATAGCGTCATTTAAAGAACGAGGGTCAGCACAACGAAAAAAAAAAAAAACCGGAGAAAAAAACCGGAGGAGCCTGCCGAAGATGAGGCCATTACGGCTCGCCTTTAGGTGTCCTCCTCGGGATAGCATCATTTAAAGAACGAGGGTCAACACAACGTAAAAAAAAACCGGAAAAAAAACCGGAAGAGCCTGCCAAAGATGAGGCCATTACGGCTCGCTTTTAGGTGTCCTCCTCAATAGCGTCATTTAAAGAACGAGGGTCAGCACAACGTAAAAAAAAAAAAAAAAACCGTAGAAAAAAAACGGAGGAGCCTGCCGCAGATGAGGCCATTACGGCTCGCCTTTAGGTGTCCTCCTCGGGATAGCGTCATTTAAAGAACGAGGGTCAGCACAACGTAAAAAAAATCAGGAAAAAAAACCGGTGGAGCCTGCCGAAGATGAGGCCATTACGGCTCGCCTTTTGGTGTCTCCTCGGATAGCGTCATTTAAAGAACGAGGGTCAGCACAACGAAAAAAAAACCGGGAAAAAAAACCAGAGGAGCCTGCGAAGATGAGGCCATTACGGCTCGCCTTTAGGTGTCCTCCTCGGGATAGCATCATTTAAAGAACGAGGGTCAGCACAACGTAAAAAAAAAACCAGAAAAAAACCGGAGGAGCCTGCCGAAGATGAGGCCATTACGGCTCGCCTTTAGGTGTCCTCCTGGGATAGCTCATTTAAAGAACGAGGGTCAGCAAAACTAAAAAAAAAAAAAACCGAAAAAAAACCAGAGGAGCCTGCCGAAGATGAGGCATTAGGCTCGCTTTTAGTGTCCTCCTCGGATAGCGTCATTTAAAGAACGAGGGTCAGCACAACGTAAAAAAAAAAAAAAAAACCGTAGAAAAAAACCGGAGGAGCCTGCCGAAGATGAGGCCATTACGGCTCGCCTTTAGGTGTCCTCCTCGGGATAGCATCATTTAAAGAACGAGGGTAGCACAACGTAAAAAAAATCGGGAAAAAAACAGAAAAAAACCGGAGAGCCTGCCGAAGATGAGGCCATTACGGCTCGCTTTTAGGTGTCTCCTCGGGATAGCATCATTTAAAGAACGAGGGTCAGCACAACGTAAAAAAAAAAAAAAAACCATAGAAAAAAAACCGGAGGAGCCTGCCGCAGATGAGGCCATTACGGCTCGCCTTTAGGTGTCTCTCGGGATAGCTCATTTAAAGAACGAGGGTCAGCACAACGTAAAAAAAATCAGGAAAAAAACCGTGGAGCCTGCCAAGATGAGGCCATTACGGCTCGCCTTTTGGTGTCCTCCTCTGGATAGCGTCATTTAAAGAACGAGGGTCAGCACAACGAAAAAAAAACCGGGGAAAAAAACCGGAGAAAAAAACCGGAGGAGCCTGCCGAAGATGAGGCCATTACGCTCGCCTTTAGGTGTCCTCCTCGGGATAGCATCATTTAAAGAACGAGGGTCACACAACGTAAAAAAAAAACCGGAAAAAAAAACCGGAGGAGCCTGCCGAAGATGAGGCCATTACGGCTCGCCTTTAGGTGTCCTCCTCGGGATAGCGTCATTTAAAGAACGAGGGTCAGCAAAACATAAAAAAAAAACGAGGAAAAAACCGGAAAAAAACCAGAGGAGCCTGCCGAAGATGAGGCCATTACGGCTCGCTTTAGGTGTCCTCCTCGGGATAGCGTCATTTAAAGAACGAGGGTCAGCACAACGTAAAAAAAAATAAAAAAACCTAGAAAAAAAACCGGAGGAGCCTGCCGAAGATAGGCCATTACGGCTCGCCTTTAGGTGTCCTCCTCGGGATAGCGTCATTTAAAGAACAGGGTCAGCAAACATAAAAAAAACCGGGAAAAACCGGAAAAAAAACCAGAGGAGCCTGCCGAAGATGAGGCCATTACGGCTCGCTTTTAGGTGTCCTCCTCGGGATAGCGTCATTTAAAGAACGAGGGTCAGCACAACGTAAAAAAAAATAAAAAAACCGTAGAAAAAAAAACCGGAGGAGCCTGCCGAAGATAAGGCCATTACGGCTCGCATTTAGGTGTCCTCCTCGGGATAGTCATTTAAAGAACGAGGTAAGCACAACGTAAAAAAAAAAAAAAATCGGAAAAAAAACCGGAGAGCCTCCGAAGATGAGGCCATTACGGCTCCCTTTTGGTGCTCCTCGGATAGCGTCATTTAAAAACGAGGGTCAGCACAACGTAAAAAAAATCAGGAAAAAAAACGGTGGAGCCTGCCGAAGATGGGCCATTACGGCTCGCCTTTTGGTGTCCTCCTCGGATAGCGTCATTTAAAGAACGAGGGTCAGCACAACGAAAAAAAACGGGAAAAAACGGAAAAAAAACCGGAGGAGCCTGCCGAAGATAAGGCCATTACGGCTCGCCTTTAGGTGTCCTCCTCGGGATACGTCATTTAAAGAACAGGGTCAGCAAAACATAAAAAAAAACCGGGGAAAAACCGGAAAAAAAACCAGAGGAGCCTGCCGAAGATGAGGCCATTACGGCTCGCTTTTAGGTGTCCTCCTCGGGATAGCGTCATTTAAAGAACGAGGGTCAGCACAACGTAAAAAAAAAATAAAAAAAACCGTAGAAAAAAAACCGGAGGAGCCTGCCGAAGATAAGGCCATTACGGCTCGCTTTAGGTGTCCTCCTCGGGATAGCGTCATTTAAAGAACGAGGTAAGCACGTGAAAAAAAACTGGGAAAAAAATGGGAAAAAAACCGGAAGAGCCTACCGAAGATGAGGCCATTACGGCTCGCCTTTTGGTGTCCTCCTCGGGATAGCGTCATTTAAAGAACGAGGGTCAGCACAACGTAAAAAAACCGGAGAAAAAAACCGGAGGAGCCTGCCGAAGATGAGGCCATTACGGCTCGCCTTTAGGTGTCGTCCTCGGATAGCGTCATTTAAAGAACGAGGGTCAGCAAAACATAAAAAAAAAAACCAAAGAAAAAAACCGGAAGAGCCTGCCAAAGATGAGGCATTACGGCTCGCTTTTAGGTGTCCTCCTCGGGATAACGTCATTTAAAGAACGAGGGTCAGCACAACGTAAAAAAAAAAATAAAACCGTAGAAAAAAAATCGAGGAGCCTGCCGCTGATGAGGCCATTACGGCTCGCCTTTAGGTGTCCTCCTCGGGATAGCGTCATTTAAAGAACGAGGGTCAGCACAACGTAAAAAAAATCAGGAAAAAAAACCGGTGGAGCCTGCCGAAGATGAGGCCATTACGGCTCTCCTTTAGGTGTCCTCCTCGGGATAACGTCATTTAAAGAACGAGGGTCAGCAAAACATAAAAAAAAAACCGGGGAAAAAACCGGAAAAAAAAATAGAGGTGCCTGCCGAAGATGAGGCCATTACGGCTCGCTTTTAGGTGTCCTCCTCGGGATAACGTCATTTAAAGAACGAGGGTCAGCCCAACGTAAAAAAAAAATAAAAAAACCGTAGAAAAAAAACCGGAGGAGCCTGCCGAAGATGAGGCCATTACGGCTCGCCTTTAGGTGTCCTCCTCGGGATAGCGTCATTTTAAGAACGAGGGTCAGCACAACGTAATAAAAAAAACCGGAGGAGCCCGCCGAAGATGAGGCCATTACGGCTCGCCTTTAGGTGTCCTCCTCGGGATAGCGTCATTTAAAGAACGAGGGTCAGCACAACGTAATAAAAAAAATTGGGAAAAAAACCGGAGGTGCCTACCGAAGATGAGGCCATTACGGCTCGCCTTTAGGTGTCCTCCTCGGGATAGCATCATTTAAAGAATGAGGGAAAGCAGAACGTAAAAAAAAACCGGAGGAGCCTGCCGAAGATGAGGCAATTACGGCTCGCCTTTAGGTGTCCTCCTTAGGATAGCGTGATTTAAAGAACGAGGGTAAGCAAACGTAAAAAAAAACCGGGAAAAAAACCGGAGAAAAAAACCGGAAGAGCCTACCAAAGATGAGGCTATTACGGCTCGCTTTTAGGTGTCCTCCTCGGGATAGCGTCATTTAAAGAATGAGGGTCAGCACAACGTAAAAAAAATAAAAAAAAACGTAGAAAAAAAACCGGAGGAGCCTGCGAAGATAAGGCCATTACGGCTCGCCTTTAGGTGTCCTCCTCGGGATAGCGTAATTTAAAGAACTAGGGTCAGCAAAACATAAAAAAAAACCGGGGAAAAAACCGGAAAAAAAACCAGAGGAGCCTGCCGAAGATGAGGCCATTACGGCTCGCTTTTAGGTGTCCTCCTCGGGATAGCGTCATTTAAAGAACGAGGGTCAGCACAACGTAAAAAAAAATAAAAAAACCGTAGAAAAAAAACCGGAGGAGCCTGCCGAAGATAAGGCCATTACGGCTCCATTTAGGTGTCCTCCTCGGGATAGCGTCATTTAAAGAACGATGGTAAGCACAACATGGAAAAAAAACTGGGAAAAAAACGGAGAAAAAAACCGGAAGAGCCTACCGAAGATGAGGCCATTACGGCTCGCTTTTAGGTGTCCTCCTCGGGATAGCATCATTTAAAGAACGAGGGTCAGCACAACGTAAAAAAAAATCAGGAAAAAAAATCGGTGGAGCCTGCCGAAGATGCGGCCACTACGGCTCGCCTTTTGGTGTCCTCCTCTGGATAGCGTCATTTAAAGAACGAGGGTCAGCACAACGGAAAAAAAACCGGGAAAAACCGGAGAAAAAACCGGAGGAGCCTGCCGAAGATGAGGCCATTACGGCTCACCTTTAGGTGTCCTCCTCGCGATAGCATCATTTAAAGAACGAGGGTCAACACAACGTAAAAAAAAAAAACCGGAGGAGCCTGCCGAAGATGAGGCCATTACGGCTCGCCTTTAGGTGTCGTCCTCGGGATAGCGTCATTTAAAGAACGAGGGTCAGCAAAACATAAAAAAAAAACCAAAGAAAAAAACCGGAAGAGCCTGCCAAAGATGAGGCCATTACGGCTCGCTTTTAGGTGTCCTCCTCGGGATAGCGTCATTTAAAGAACGAGGGTCAGCACAACGTAAAAAAAAAAACCGGAGGAGCCTGCCGAAGATGAGGCCATTACGGCTCGCCTTTAGGTGTCCTCCTCGGGATAGCGTCATTTAAAGAACGAGGGTCAGCACAACGTAAAAAAAAAATGGAAAAAAACCGGAGGGCCTACCGAAGATGAGGCCATTACGGCTCGCCTTTAGGTGTCCTCCTCGGGATAGCGTATTTAAAGAACAGGGTCAGCAAAACATAAAAAAAAACCGGAAAAAAAACCAGAGGAGCCTGCCGAAGATGAGGCCATTACGGCTCGCTTTTAGGTGTCCTCCTCGGGATAGCGTCATTTAAAGAACGAGGGTCAGCACAACGTAAAAAAAAAAAAAAAAACCGTAGAAAAAAAACCGGAGGAGCCTGCCGAAGATAAGGCCATTACGGCTCGCTTTAGGTGTCCTCCTCGGGATAGCGTCATTTAAAGAACGAGGGTCAGCAAAACATAAAAAAAAAACCGGGGAAAAAACCGGAAAAAAAACTAGAGGTGCCTGCCGAAGATGAGGCCATTACGGCTCGCTTTTAGGTGTCCTCCTCGGGATAACGTCATTTAAAGAACGAGGGTCAGCCCAACGTAAAAAAAAAATAAAAAAACCGTAGAAAAAAAACCGGAGGAGCCTGCCGAAGATGAGGCCATTACGGCTCGCCTTTAGGTGTCCTCCTCGGGATAGCGTCATTTTAAGAATGAGGGTCAGCACAACGTAATAAAAAAAACCGGAGGAGCCGCCGAAGATGAGGCCATTACGGCTCGCCTTTAGGTGTCCTCCTCGGGATAGCGTCATTTAAAGAACGAGGGTCAGCACAACGTAATAAAAAAAATTGGGAAAAAAACCGGAGGTGCCTACCGAAGATGAGGCCATTACGGCTCGCCTTTAGGTGTCCTCCTCGGGATAGCATCATTTAAAGAATGAGGGAAAGCAGAACGTAAAAAAAACCGAGAAAAAAAACGGAGGAGCCTGCCGAAGATGAGGCAATTACGGCTCGCCTTTAGGTGTCCTCCTTAGGATAGCGTGATTTAAAGAACGAGGGTAAGCACAAGTAAAAAAAAACCGGGAAAAAAACCGGAGAAAAAACCGAAGAGCCTACCAAAGATGAGGCCATTACGGCTCGCTTTTAGGTGTCCTCCTCGGGATAGCGTCATTTAAAGAATGAGGGTCAGCACAACGTAAAAAAAAATAAAAAAAAACGTAGAAAAAAAACCGGAGGAGCCTGCCGAAGATAGGCCATTACGGCTCGCCTTTGGTGTCCTCCTCGGGATAGCGTCATTTAAAGAACGAGGGTCAGCAAAACATAAAAAAAAAACCGGGGAAAAAACCGGAAAAAAAACTAGAGGTGCCTGCCGAAGATGAGGCCATTACGGCTCGCTTTTAGGTGTCCTCCTCGGGATAACGTCATTTAAAGAACGAGGGTCAGCCAACGTAAAAAAAAAATAAAAAAACCGTAGAAAAAAAACCGAAGGAGCCTGCCGAAGATGAGGCCATTACGGCTCGCCTTTAGGTGTCCTCCTCGGGATAGCGTCATTTTAAGAACGAGGGTCAGCACAACGTAATAAAAAAAAACCGGAGGAGCCCGCCGAAGATGA
Source organism: Arachis hypogaea (assembly GCF_003086295.3). NCBI lineage: Eukaryota > Viridiplantae > Streptophyta > Magnoliopsida > Fabales > Fabaceae > Arachis > Arachis hypogaea. The sequence continues at coordinate 70,721,270 of NC_092053.1, forward strand.
GGCCATTACGGCTCGCCTTTAGGTGTCCTCCTCGGGATAGCATCATTTAAAGAACGAGGGTCAGCACAAGTAATAAAAAAAATGGGAAAAAAACCGGAGGTGCCTACCGAAGATGAGGCCATTACGGCTCGCCTTTAGGTGTCCTCCTCGGGATAGCATCATTTAAAGAATGAGGTAAAGCAGAACGTAAAAAAAACCGAGAAAAAAACCGGAGGAGCCTGCCGAAGATGAGGCAATTACGGCTCGCCTTTAGGTGTCCTCCTTAGGATAGCGTGATTTAAAGAACGAGGGTAAGCACAACGTAAAAAAAAACCGGGAAAAAAACCGGAGAAAAAAACCGGAAGAGCCTACCAAAGATGAGGCCATTACGGCTCGCTTTTAGCTGTCCTCCTCGGGATAGCGTCATTTAAAGAATGAGGGTCAGCACAACGTAAAAAAAAAAAAAAAAAACGTAGAAAAAAAACCGGAGGAGCCTGCCGAAGATAAGGCCATTACGGCTCGCCTTTAGGTGTCCTCCTCGGGATAGCGTCATTTAAAGAACTAGGGTCAGCAAAACATAAAAAAAAACGGGAAAAAACCGGAAAAAAAACCAGAGGAGCCTGCTGAAGATGAGGCCATTACGGCTCGCTTTTAGGTGTCCTCCTCGGGATAGCATCATTTAAAGAACGAGGGTCAGCACAACGTAAAAAAAAATAAAAAATCCGTAGAAAAAAAACCGGAGGAGCCTGCCGCAGATGAGGCCATTACGGCTCGCCTTTTGGTGAGCTCCTCGGGATAGCGTCATTTACAGAACGAGGGTCAGCACAACGTAAAAAAAAAATCAGGAAAAAAAATCGGTGGAGCCTGCCGAAGATGCGGCCACTACGGCTCGCCTTTTGGTGTCCTCCTCTGGATAGCGTCATTTAAAGAACGAGGGTCAGCACAACGGAAAAAAAACCGGGGAAAAAACCGGAGAAAAAAACCGGAGGAGCCTGCCGAAGATGAGGCCATTACGGCTCGCCTTTAGGTGTCCTCCTCGCGATAGCATCATTTAAAGAACGAAGGTCAACACAACGTAAAAAAAAAACCGGAAAAAAAAACCGGAGGAGCCTGCCGAAGATGAGGCCATTACGGCTCGCCTTTAGGTATCGTCCTCGGGATAGCGTCATTTAAAGAACGAGGGTCAGCAAAACATAAAAAAAAAAAAACCAAAGAAAAAAACCGGAAGAGCCTGCCAAAGATGAGGCCATTACGGCTCGCTTTTAGTGTCCTCCTCGGGATAGCGTCATTTAAAGAACGAGGGTCAGCACAACGTAAAAAAAAAAAAAAAAAAAACCGTAGAAAAAAATCGGAGGAGCCTGCCGCTGATGAGGCCATTACGGCTCGCCTTTAGGTGTCCTCCTCGGGATAGCGTCATTTAAAGAACGAGGGTCAGCACAACGTAAAAAAAATCAGGAAAAAAAACTGGTGGAGCCTGCCGAAGATGAGGCCATTACGGCTCGCCTTTTGGTGTCTTCCTCTGGATAGCGTCATTTAAAGAACGAGGGTCAGCCAACGAAAAAAAAACCGGGGAAAAAAAAACCGGAGGAGCCTGACGAAGATGAGGCCATTATGGCTCGCCTTTAGGTGTCCTCCTCGGGATAGCATCATTTAAAGAACGAGGGTCAGCACAACGTAAAAAAAAACCGGAAAAAAACCGGAGGCGCCTGCCGAAGATGAGGCCGTTACGGCTCGCCTTTAGGTGTCCTCCTTGGGATAGCGTCATTTAAAGAACGAGGGTCAGCAAAACATAAAAAAAAAACCGGGGAAAAAGCCGAAAAAAAAAACAGAGGAGCTGCCGAAGATGAGGCTATTATGGCTCGCTTTTAGGTGTCCTCCTCGGGATAGCGTTATTTAAAGAATGAGGGCCAGCACAACGTAAAAAAAAAAATAAAAAAACCGTAGAAAAAAAACCGGAGGAGCCTGCCGAAGATGAGGCCATTAAGGCTCGCCTTTAGGTGTCCTCCTCGGGATAGCATCATTTAACGAACGAGGGTAAGCACAACGTAGAAAAAAATCCGGGAAAAAAATCGGAGAAAAAAACCGGAAGAGCCTGCCGAAGATGAGGCCATTACGGCTCGCTTTTAGGTGTTCTCCTCGGGATAGCATATTTAAAGAACGAGGGTCAGCACAACGTAAAAAAAAATAAAAATAACCATAGAAAAAAACCGGAGGAGCCTACCGCAGATGAGGCCATTACGGCTCGCCTTTAGGTGATCTCGTCGGGATAGCATCATTTAAAGAACGAGGGTCAGTACAACGTAAAAAAAATCAGGAAAAAAAACCAGTGGAGCCTGCCAAAGATGAGGCCATTACGGCTCGCCTTTTGGTGTCCTCCTCTGGATAGCGTCATTTAAAGAACGAGGGTCAGCACAACGAAAAAAAAACCGGGGAAAAAAACCGGAGAAAAAACCGGAGGAGCCTGCCGAAGATGAGGCCATTACGGCTCGCCTTTAGGTGTCCTCCTCGGATAGCATCATTTAAAGAACGAGGGTCAACACAACGTAAAAAAAAAAACCGGAAAAAAAAAACCGGAGGAGCCTGCCGAAGATGAGGCCATTACGGCTCGCCTTTAGGTGTCGTCCTCGGGATAGCGTCATTTAAAGAACGAGGGTCAGCAAAACATAAAAAAAAAACCGAGGAAAAAACCGGAAAAAAACCAGAGGAGCCTGTCGAAGATGAGGCCATTACGGCTCGCTTTTAGGTGCCCTCCTCGGGATAGCATCATTTAAAGAACGAGGGTCAGCACAACGTAAAAAAAAAATAAAAAAAACCGTAGAAAAAAAACCGGAGGAGCCTGCCGAAGATAAGGCCATTACGGCTCGCCTTTAGGTGTCCTCCTCGGGATAGCGTCATTTAAAGAACGAGGGTAAGCACAACGTAGAAAAAAAACTGGGAAAAAAATCGGAGAAAAAAACTAGAAGAGCCTGCCGAAGATGAGGCCATTACGGCTCGCTTTTAGGTGTCCTCCTCGGGATAGCGTCATTTAAAGAACGAGGGTCAGCACAACGTAAAAAAAAAAAAAAACCGTAGAAAAAAAAACCGGAGGAGCCTGCCGCAGATGAGGCCATTACGGCTCGCCTATTGGTGAGCTCTGATGACAAGTCATCTTAGCCTAGTTTCACTAGTCTTTTTCCTTTGTTTTTATTTGGTTTTATGCACTTTCTTAAGCCACAAGTCAGCTAATTGGATTGAATTTCATTTTTCCTTTGATTCAATCAACCATGGATGAATTGATGCATTTTCATGTGTTTTTGTGCCATAATTGCTTGTGTGACAAGAAGAAGGATAACTCTCATGATTATGGCATAGCTTTGATACAATTGTTGATTGATGACAGGAGGAATAAAGCTTGGAAGAAGGTTGCAAGAATGGGCTTGAAAAGAGGAGTTCACGTTTGAGCTGACGTTTGCCTCAAACGTCAACTCAAACGTGAGTAGCAGATGTAGAACACCCTGGAGAAGAGCCAACGTTTGAGCCAACGTTTGACCTCAAACGTTGAGGCAAACGTTGGCTGAAGAAGAAGCTCCTAGAAGGCAACGTTTGCGCCAACGTTTGCCTCAAACATGAGGTCAAACGTTGGCGCCTAAAAGGAAGAAAAATGGCACTCCTGGAAGGGCAACGTTTGCGCCAACGTTTGCCTCAAACGTGAGGTCAAACGTTGGCGCCTAAAAGAGGAGAGTTGGAGCTTCTGGGCAGCGACGTTTAAGCCAACGTTTGCCTCAAACGTGAGGTCAAACGTTGGCTACATTTTGGCAAGAAAGAGCATGGAAGAGCACCCCTGATTGATGAGTTAGATGAGCCACGTTTGCGCCAACGTTTGCCTCAAACGTTGGGCCAAACGTGGCCAAAAAGAGAGCTTGGGGTGATCCACGTTTGAGCTCACGTTTGACCTCAAACGTTGAGCCAAACGTGGAGGACAGCAAATGGACTTGGCTGCATAATTTGACACAAGTGACGTTTGAGTCAACGTTTGCCTCAAACGTTGGCTCAAACGTGAATGGTTCATGGCCCGGTTCACTAATGGATTTCTTCCCAACACCAAGAGCAAGCAACGGAGGCCACTATCAACCCAATTCCATCAAGACTAAAGGCCCAATTCAAGGCTTAATGATCATTTGAAGAAAGTGTATAAATAGCTTAGGATTTGAAGTTTTAGGGAGTTTTTTCGTTTTAGAGTTTTCTTTAAGAGTTTTCATAGTATTCACAGTAGAGAACCTTTGGGTTTTGAGCTATTTGGAGATTTAGAGTCTTGGGTGTTGAAGAATTGAGGAAATTCTGTCTCAATCTCACCTTGAGATCTCTTTTTGTTTCTTTCATTGCACAATTGGAAAATTGAGATTTGAATCCAAGTTTTCTTCTGTTTTGATTTTTAATCTTTTGCAATTAAATTTTAAATTTGGATCTAAGAAGGCATTGAGATCTAGACTTGGTTATCTAGTCTCTTGGGTCCTGAGATCTATTGGTTTTCATTTCAATTTCCTTGTTTCATTGCTACGCCAAGTTTATTTTCATTTTCCTTTGAGATCCGGTTTAGTTGAATCCATCTGTTACATTTCTGTTTGTTGAATTTTACTTTGCCTTGTTTAATTTCTGCAAATCCACTTCCCAATTCCCTTTATAATTCAAGCAATTTACATTTCTTGCACTTTAAGATTCTGCAATTTACATTTCTTGCGTTCTAAGTTTCTGCCATTTAATTTCTTGTTCTTTAAGATTCAGCACTTTTATTTTCTGTTCTCTTTAATTTCCTGCAATTTATCCCTCTCCCTTTATTTTTCATGCAATTTAATTTCTGTTAATCACAAATCACTCAACCAACACTTGATCCGCTTGACTAAATCAACCATTAAACTAAAATTGCTCAATCCTTCAATCCTTGTGGGATCGACCTCACTCCCGTGAGTTATTATTACTTGATGCGACCCGGTGCACTTGCCGGTGAGTTTTGTGTCGGATCGTTTTCCGCATATCAAGTTTTTGGCGCCGTTGCCGGGGATTGAATAGATTGACAATGATTAAGTAAGGTGGTAGTTTAGATCAAGCACTTTTCCTTTTCTGTTTCTCTAATTTTTGACTGACACACTAACTGTTTGAAATTTTGCTTAAACTAAACTTCATTCTAGTAATAGATTGAAGTGTTACTGGTGGTGTTTCTTTTGTTTTGTTTGTATGTCAGGTACAGGGAGATCCATTCCTGTTTTATCTGAAACTGACCAGAGAACTCTTAGAAGGTTAAGAAGAGCTGAAAGAGGGAAAAATATTGTTGGAGAGGAAGAATCTGAGGAAGAATATCACGAGATGGAAGGAGATCCATCTAATCCAGGAGGAGGGGTTAACAATAACCCACAACAGAGGAGAGTACTGGCCTCCTATACCTTTGCAAATGCTAGACATTGTGGAAGTAGCATTCTCACCCCTAATGTCAATGCAAATAACTTTGAGCTGAAGCCACAACTCATCACATTCGTCCAAAATAACTGCTCATTTGGGGGAGGACCATTGGAGGATCCAAATCAACATCTATCTACCTTCTTAAGGATTTGTGACACTGTCAAATCCAATGGCATGAATCCTGAAACCTACAAGCTTTTGCTGTTCCCGTTCTCATTAAGGGACAAGGCCGCACAATGGCTTGAAACTTTTCCCCAAGGAAGTATCACTAGTTGGGATGACTTGGTGACCAAATTTCTAGCCAAATTCTATCCACCTCAAAGAGTCATCAGACTGAAAACCGAGGTGCAGACATTTACACAATTAGATGCCGAATCCTTGTATGAAGCATGGGAGAGGTACAAAGCTTTAATCAGAAAGTGTCCTCCAGAGATGTTCAATGAATGGGACGTACTGCAAAATTTCTATGAAGGCCTGACATTGAAATCTCAAGAAGCATTAGATCATTCTGCTGGAGGTTCACTACAACTAATGAAAACTGCTAAGGAAGCCCAGAATCTTGTGGACATGGTGGCCAACAATCAATATTTCTTTGCTCATCAAAGAAACCGCCAACCATCACAAAGGAGAGGAGTAATGGAGCTAGAAGGAGTAGACTCAATCTTGGCTCAAAACAAGATGATGCAGCAGCAAATTCAACAACAATTTGAGCAAATGGCCAAGAGGATTGATAGCCTCCATGTTGCAGCAGTTAACACAAGCCAACCATCATCCACATGGGTGCAAAATGAAGAAACTCAAGAGGAGCAGCAGCAAGAACAAGTCCAGTACATGCACAACCAAAATTTTGGACAGAATGAAGTATATGGTGACACATATAATCCATCCTGGAAGAACCACCCAAACCTCAGATGGGGAGATAATCACAACTAGAACCAACAACCATGGCAGAGGAACTCAAACCAAAACACTTTCAGAAAAAACCAAAACCACAACCAGCAGCAAACTAACCAAAACCTTTACAGAAAACCTCAAAACAACTACCCCAATCCCAACCATTACCAATCCAATAACCAACCCACCAATCAAAATGCCCACCATCCACCACCCACATCTCATAACCTACCACAAGCATCATCTGAATCTCAAAGACTTACTAACTTGGAAACCTTGATAGACAAAATGTGGAAACACCAAGAAATGACAACCAAGAACCATGAAGCTTCCATGAAGAACCTAGAGAGACAGATTGGGCAAATCTCCAAGCAGATTTCTGTTGAGAGACCATAAAGTTCCCTGCCAAGTGACACAATTCCAAATCCTAAAGAAGAATGCAAGGCAATACAGTTAAGAAGTGGGAGAACATTGATGAGTAACAAAGACACTACAAAGAAGCAAATGGAGAACAGCAAAAGGCCAATAGAGGGGGAAAAGCCAACACACGCAGAGGAAGCCGATGGTGATGATGCAATGGCAAGCAAGCAAATTGCAAGGCAAGCTCAAGAATGGGAGGAACAATTAAAAATTTCAAGAAAGGGGAAGGAAGTAATTGAAGAACTAACCAAGGAACAAAGGCAACAAACAGAGAAGAACTTTGTACCTCCACTACCATACCCTCAGAGGTTCAGCAAAGAGACTAAGGACCAACATTTTCATAAGTTCCTTGAGACTTTCAAGAAACTAGAGATCAATATACCCCTAGCTGAGGCACTTGAGTAAATGCCCCTGTATGCCAAGTTTATGAAGGAGCTACTCAATAAGAAGAGAAGTTGGCAAGAAAAGGAAACTATCATGCTCACTGAAGAATGTAGCGCTGTGATCCAGATGGGTATCCCACCAAAGCTCAAAGACCCAGGGAGTTTTGTAGTCTCATGCACCATAGGCAAGATAACATTGGAAAATGCCTTATGTGATCTAGGTGCCAGTATCAACTTAATGCCTCTATCATTGATGAGAAAGCTTGCTATAGAAGAAATTAAACCCACCAGAATGTCACTAGTAATGGCTGATAGATCAATCAAGACACCCAATAGAATTGTGGAAAATTTACTAGTGAAGGTTGGAAAGTTTATCTTCCCTGCAGACTTTGTAATCTTAGACACGGAAGGGGAAGGAAACAACTCAATCATCTTGGGAAGACCATTTCTAGCTACAGCAGGAACCACTATTGATGTAGAAAAGGGAGAAATGACCTTCAGGGTGCATAATGAGCAAATGGTAATCAATGTCTTCAAATCAATGCAACACCTCTCTGAGCAAGAGAACTACATGAATGTGGATATGATAGAAGGGCTGGTAGAAGAAATGTTTGAGGACAACTATTTGGAGCATCAGGAAGAACAAGGAGAGGAAGTGGTAGAAATATATATTGAAGACAAGAAAGAGGATAAACCAAAACAAGAGTTGAAGCCTCTCCCTCCTCACCTCAAATACGTGTTTCTTGGGGAAGCAGAAGCCTTACCAGTAATCATAAATTCCTCCTTGAACATGGAAGAGGAAGCAAAGTTGATTGAAGTATTAAAGGCTCATAAAACAGCCTTGGGATGGACAATTGAGGACATCAAAGGCATCAGCCCTACTATTTGTATGCATAAAATTTTATTGGAGGAAGAGTCAAAACCTGTGGTTCAACCTCAGAGAAGACTCAACCCAACCATGAAAGAGGTGGTTCAAAAAGAAGTGATGAAGCTATGGAATGCTGGAATAATTTTCCCAATCTCAGACAGCTCTTGGGTGAGTCCGGTTCAAGTTGTACCAAAAAAAGGAGGAATGACAGTCATCACCAATGAGAAGAATGAGTTGATCCCCACTAGGACAGTGACTGGGTGGAGAATGTGCATAGACTACAGGAGACTCAAGGATGCAACAAGAAAAGATCATTTTCCTCTACCCTTCATTGATCAAATGTTAGAAAGACTAGTAGGCCACGCTTATTATTGCTTCCTGGATGGGTACTCTGGGTACAATCAAATAGTGGTGGACCCCAAGGATCAAGAGAAGACCTCCTTCACATGCCCATTTGGAGTTTTTGCCTATAGGAGGATGCCCTTTGGGCTGTGCAACGCCCCAGCCACTTTTCAAAGGTGTATGCTTTCCATCTTTTCCATCTTTTCCAACGTTTGAGCCAACGTTTGACCTCAAACGTTGAGGCAAACATTGGCTGAAGAAGAAGCTCCTAGAAGGCAATGTTTGAGCCAATGTTTGCCTCAAACATGAGGTCAAACATTGGCGCCTAAAAGGAAGAAAAATGGCACTCCTGGAAGGGCAACGTTTGCACCAACATTTGCCTCAAACGTGAGGTCAAACGTTGGCGCCTAAAAGAGGAGAGTTGGAGCTTCTGGGCAGCGACGTTTAAGCCAACGTTTGCCTCAAACGTGAGGTCAAACGTTGGCTACATTTTGGCAAGAAAGAGCATGGAAGAGCACCCCTGATTGATGAGTTAGATGAGCCACGTTTACGCCAATGTTTGCCTCAAACGTTGGGCCAAACGTTGGCCAAAAAGAGAGCTTGGGGTGATCCACGTTTGAGCTCACATTTGACCTCAAACGTTGAGCCAAACATGGAGGACAGCAAATGGACTTGGCTGCATAATTTGACACAAGTGACGTTTGAGTCAATGTTTGCCTCAAACGTTGGCTCAAACGTGAATGGTTCATGGCCCGGTTCACTAATGGATTTCTTCCCAACACCAAGAGCAAGCAACGGAGGCCACTATCAACCCAATTCCATCAAGACTAAAGGCCCAATTCAAGGCTTAATGATCATTTGAAGAAAGTGTATAAATAGGTTAGAATTTGAAGTTTTAGGGAGTTTTTTCGTTTTAGAGTTTTCTTTAAGAGTTTTCATAGTATTCACAGTAGAAAACCTTTGGGTTTTGAGCTATTTGGAGATTTAGAGTCTTGGGTGTTGAAGAATTGAGGAAATTCTGTCTCAATCTCACCTTGAGATCTCTTTTTGTTTCTTTCACTGCACCATTGGAAAATTGAGATTTGAATCCAAGTTTTCTTCTGTTTTGATTTTTAATCTTTTGCAATTAAATTTTAAATTTGGATCTAAGAAGGCATTGAGATCTAGACTTGGTTATCTAGTCTCTTGGGTCCTGAGATCTATTGGTTTTCATTTCAATTTCCTTGTTTCGTTGCTACGCCAAGTTTATTTTCATTTTCCTTTGAGATCCGGTTTAGTTGAATCCATCTGTTACATTTCTGTTTGTTGAATTTTACTTTGCCTTGTTTAATTTCTGCAAATCCACTTCCCAATTCCCTTTATAATTCAAGCAATTTACATTTCTTGCACTTTAAGATTCTGCAATTTACATTTCTTGCGTTCTAAGTTTCTGCCATTTAATTTCTTGTTCTTTAAGATTCAGCACTTTTATTTTCTGTTCTCTTTAATTTCCTGCAATTTACCCCTCTTCCTTTATTTTTCATGCAATTTAATTTCTGTTAATCACAAATCACTCAACCAACACTTGATCCGCTTGACTAAATCAACCACTAAACTAAAATTGCTCAATCCTTCAATCCTTGTGGGATCGACCTCACTCCCGTGAGTTATTATTACTTGACGCGACCCGGTGCACTTGCCGGTGAGTTTTGTGTCGGATCATTTTCTGCACATCAAGCTCCTCGGGATAGCGTCATTTAAAGAACGAGGGTCAGCACAACATAAAAAAAAATCAGGAAAAAAATCGGTGGAGCCTGCCGAAGATGAGGCCATTACGGCTCGCCTTTTGGTGTCCTCCTCTGGATAGCGTCATTTAAAGAACGAGGGTCAGCACAACGGAAAAAAAAATCGGGGAAAAAATTGGAGAAAAAAACCGGAGGAGCCTGCCGAAGATGAGGCCATTACGGCTCGCCTTTAGGTGTCCTCCTCGGGATAGCATCATTTAAAGAACGAGGGTCAACACAACGTAAAACAAAACCGGAAAAAAAACCAGAGGAGCCTGCCGAAGATGAGGCCATTATGGCTCCCCTTTAGGTGTCCTCCTCGGGATAGCGTCATTTAAAGAACGAGGGTCAGCAAAACATAAAAAAAAAACCGGGGAAAAAATCGGAAAAAAAACCGGAGGAGCCTGCCGAAGATGAGGCAATTACGGCTCGCCTTTAGGTGTCCTCCTCAGGATAGCGTGATTTAAAAAACGAGGGTCAGCACAATGTAAAAAAAAAACCGGGAAAAAAACCGGAGGAGCCTGCCGAAGATGTGGCCATTACGGCTCGCCTTTAGGTGTCCTCCTCGGGATAGCGTCATTTAAAGAACGAGGGTAAGCACAACGTAGAAAAAATTGGGAAAAAAAACCAGAGAAAAAACCGGAAGAGCCTGCCAAAGATGAGGCCATTACGGCTTGCTTTTAGGTGTCCTCCTCGGGATAGCGTCATTTAAAGAACACACAACGTAAAAAAAAAATAAAACCGTAGAAAAAAAACCGGAGGAGCCTGCCGCAGATGAGGCCATTACGGCTCGCCTCTAGGTGTCCTCCTCGGGATAGCGTCATTTAAAGAACGAGGGTCAGCAGAACGTAAAAAAAATCAGGAAAAAAAACCGGTGGAGCCTGCCGAAGATGAGGCCATTACGGCTCGCCTTTTGGTGTCTTCCTCTGGATAGCGTCATTTAAAGAACGAGGGTCAGCACAACGAAAAAAAAAACCGGGGAAAAAAAACCGGAGGAACCTGCCGAAGATGAGGCCATTACGGCTCGCCTTTAGGTGTCCTCCTCGGGATAGCATCATTTAAAGAACGAGGGTCAGCACAACGTAAAAAAAGAACCAGAAAAAAACCGGAGGAACCTGCCGAAGATGAGGCCATTACGGCTCGCCTTTAGGTGTCCTCCTTGGGATAGCATCATTTAAAGAACGAGGGTCAGCAAAACATAAAAAAAAACCGGGGAAAAAACCAAAAAAAAAAACCAGAGGAGCCTGCCGAACATGAGGCCATTACGGCTCGCTTTTAGGTGTCCTCCTTGGGATAGCGTCATTTAAAGAATGAGGGTCAGCACAACGTAAAAAAAAAAATAAAAAAACCGTAGAAAAAAAACCGGAGGAGCCTGCCGAAGATGAGGCCATTAAGGCTCGCCTTTAGGTGTCCTCCTCGGGATAGCATCATTTAAAGAACGAGGGTAAGCACAACGTAGAAAAAAATCCGGGAAAAAAAATCGGAGAAAAAAACCGGAAGAGCCTGCTACAGATGAGGCCATTACGGCTTGCTTTTAGGTGTCCTCCTCGGGATAACGTCATTTAAAGAACGCACAATGTAAAAAAAAAAAATAAAACCGTAGAAAAAAAACCGGAGGAGCCTGCCGCAGATGAGGCCATTACGGCTCGCCTTTAGGTGTCCTCCTCGGGATAGCGTCATTTAAAGAACAAGGGTCAGCAGAACGTAAAAAAAATCTGGAAAAAAAACCGGTGGAGCCTGCCGAAGATGAGGCCATTACGGCTCGCCTTTTGGTGTCTTCCTCTGGATAGCGTCATTTAAAGAACGAGGGTCAGCACAACGAAAAAAAAAACCGGGGAAAAAAACCGGAGGAGCCTGCCGAAGATGAGGCCATTACGGCTCGCCTTTAGGTGTCCTCCTCGGGATAGCATCATTTAAAGAACGAGGGTCAGCACAACGTAAAAAAAAAAACCAGAAAAAAACCGGAGGAACCTGCCGAAGATGAGGCCGTTACGGCTAACCTTTAGGTGTCCTCCTTGGGATAGCATCATTTAAAGAACGAGGGTCAGCAAAACATAAAAAAAAACGGGGAAAAAACCGAAAAAAAAACCAGAGGAGCCTGCCGAACATGAGGCCATTACGGCTCGCCTTTAGGTGTCCTCCTCGGGATAGCATCATTTAAAGAACGAGGGTAAGCACAACGTAGAAAAAAATCCGGAAAAAAAAATCGGAGAAAAAAACCGGAAGAGCCTGCCGAAGATGAGGCCATTACGGCTTGCTTTTGGTGTCCTCCTCGGGATAGCGTCATTTAAAGAACGAGGGTCAACACAACGTAAAAAAAAAAACCGGAGGAGCCTGCCGAAGATGAGGCCATTACGGCTCGCCTTTAGGTGTCGTCCTCGGGATAGCGTCATTTAAAGAACGAGGGTCAGCAAAACATAAAAAAAAACTGGGGAAAAAACCGGAAAAAAAACCAGAGGAGCATGTCGAAGATGAGGCCATTACGGCTCGCTTTTAGGTGTCCTCCTCGGGATACCGTCATTTAAAGGACGAGGGTCAGCACAACGTAAAAAAAAAAATAAAAAAACCGTAGAAAAAAAACTGGAGGAGCCTGCCAAAGATAAGGCCATTACGGCTCGCCTTTAGGTGTCCTCCTCGGGATAGCGTCATTTAAAGAACGAGGGTAAGCACAACGTAGAAAAAAAACTGGGAAAAAAAATCGGAGAAAAAAACCGGAAGAGCCTGCCGAAGATGAGGCCATTACGGCTCGCTTTTAGGTGTCCTCCTCGGGATAGCGTCATTTAAAGAACGAGGGTCAGCACAACGTAAAAAAAAAATAAAAAACCCGTAGAAAAAAAATCGGAGGAGCCTGCCGAAGATGAGGCCATTACGGCTCGCCTTTAGGTGTCCTCCTTGGGATAGCGTCTTTTAAAGATCGAGGGTCAGCAAAACATAAAAAAAATCTGGGGAAAAAACCGAAAAAAAAACCAGAGGTGCCTGCTGAAGATGAGGCCATTACGGCTCGCTTTAGGTGTCCTCCTCGGGATAGCGTCATTTAAAGAATGAGGGTCAGCACAACGTAAAAAAAAACTAAAAAAACCGTAGAAAAAAAACCGGAGATGCCTGCCGAAGATGAGGCCATTAAGGCTCGCCTTTAGGTGTCCTCCTCGGGATAGCGTCATTTAAAGAACGAGGGTCAACACAACGTAAAAAAAAAACCGGAAAAAAAAACCGGAGGAGCCTGCCGAAGATGAGGCCATTATGGCTCGCCTTAAGGTGTCGTCCTCGGGATAGCGTCATTTAAAGAACGAGGGTAAGCAAAACATAAAAAAAAAACTAGGGAAAAAACCGGAAAAAAAACCAGAGGAGCATGTCGAAGATGAGGCCATTACGGCTCGCTTTTAGGTGTCCTCCTCGGGATGGCGTCATTTAAAGAACGAGGGTCAGCACAACTTAAAAAAAATAAAAAAAATCGTAGAAAAAAACTGGAGGAGTCTGCCGAAGATAAGGCCATTACGGCTCGCCTTTAGGTGTCCTCCTCGGGATAGCGTCATTTAAAGAACGAGAGTCAGCACAACGTAATAAAAAAAACCGGTGGAGCCTGCCGAAGATGAGGCCATTACGGCTCGCCTTTTGGTGTCCTCCTCTGGATAGCGTCATTTAAAGAACGAGGGTCAGCACAACGGAAAAAAAACAGGGAAAAAAACCGGAGAAAAAAACCGGAGGAGCCTGCCGAAGATGAGGCCATTACGGCTCGCTTTTAGGTGTCCTCCTCGGGATAGCGTCATTTAAAGAACGAGGGTCAGCACAACGTAAAAAATAAAATAAGAAAACCGTAGAAAAAAAATCGGAGGAGCCTGCCGAAGATGAGGCCATTACGGCTCGCCTTTAGGTGTCCTCCTCGGGATAGCGTCATTTTAAGAACGAGAGTCAGCACAACGTAATAAAAAAAACCGGAGGAGCCTGCCGAAGATGAGGCCATTACGGCTCGCCTTTTAGGTGTCCTCCTCGGGATAGCATCATTTAAAGAACGAGGGTCAGCACAACGTAAAAAAAACCGGAAAAAAAGCCGGAGGAGCCTGCCGAAGATGAGGCCATTACGGCTCGCCTTTAGGTGTCCTCCTCGAAATAGCGTCATTTAAAGAATGAGGGTCAGCAAAACATAAAAAAAAACCGGAGAAAAAACCAGAAAAAAAACCAGAGGAGCCTGCCGAAGATGAGGCCATTACTGCTCGCTTTTAGGTGTCCTCCTCGGGATAGCGTCATTTAAAGAACGAGGGTCAGCACAATGTAAAAAAAAAAAAAAAAACTGTAGAAAAAAAACCGGAGGAGCCTGCCGAAGATGAGGCCATTACGGCTCGCCTTTAGGTGTCCTCCTCGTGATAGCGTCATTTTAAGAACGATGGTCAGCACAACGTAATAAAAAAAACTGGAGGAGCCTGCCGAAGATGAGGCCATTACGGCTCGCCTTTAGGTGTCCTCCTCGGGATAGCGTCATTTAAAGAACGAGGGTCAGCACAACGTAATAAAAAAATTGGGAAAAAAACCGGAGGAGCCTGCCGAAGATGAGGCCATTACGGCTCGCCTTTAGGTGTCCTCCTCAGGATAGCGTGATTTAAAGAACGAGGGTCAGCACAACGTAAAAAAAACCGGGAAAAAAACCGGAGGAGCCTGCCGAAGATAAGGCCATTACGGCTCGCCTTTAGGAGTCCTCCTCGGGATAGCGTCATTTAAAGAACGAGGGTAAGCACAACGTAGAAAAAACCGGGAAAAAAAATGGAGAAAAAAACTGGTAGAGCCTGGCAAAGATGAGGCCATTACGGCTCGGTTTTAGGTGTCCTCATCGGGATAGCGTCATTTAAAGAACGAGGGTCAGCATAATGTAAAAAAATAAAAAAAACCGTAGAAAAAAAACCGGAGTAGCCTGCCGCAGATGAGGCCATTATGGCTCGCCTTTAGGTGTCCTCCTCGGGATAGCGTCATTTAAAGAACGAGGGTCAGCACAACGTAAAAAAAATCAGGAAAAAAAACCGGTGGAGCCGCCGAAGATGAGGCCATTACGGCTCGCCTTTTGGTGTCCTCCTCTGGATAGCGTCATTTAAAGAACGAGGGTCAGCACAACAAAAAAAAAAAAAAAACCGGAGAAAAAAACTGGAGGAGCCTGCCGAAGATGAGGCCATTATGGCTCGCCTTTAGGTGTCCTCCTCGGATAGCATCATTTAAAGAACGAGGGTCAGCACAACGTAAAAAAAAAACCGGAAAAAACCGGAGGAGCCTGCCGAAGATGAGGCCATTACGGCTCGCCTTTAGGTGTCCTCGTCGGGATTGCGTCATTTAAAGAACGAGGGTCAGCAAACATAAAAAAAAACCGGGGAAAAAACCGAAAAAAAAACCAGAGGAGACTGCCGAAGATGAGGCCATTACGGCTCGCTTTTAGGTGTCCTCCTCGGATAGCATCATTTAAAGAATGAGGGTCAGCACAACGTAAAAAAAAAAATAAAAAAACGTAGAAAAAAACCGGAGGAGCCTGCCGATGATGAGGCCATTACGGCTCGCCTTTAGGTGTCCTCCTCGGGATAGCATCATTTAAAGACGAAGGTAGCACAACGTAGAAAAAAAACCGGGAAAAAAAATCAGAGAAAAAAACTGGAGAGCCTGCCGAAGATGAGGCCATTACGGCTCGCTTTTAGGTGTCCTCCTCGGGATAACGTCATTTAAAGAACAGGGTCAGCACAACGTAAAAAAAAATAAAAAAACCGTAGAAAAAAAACCGGAGGAGCCTGCCGAAGATGAGGCCATTACGGCTCGCCTTTAGGTGTCCTCCTCGGGATAGCGTCATTTAAGAACGAGGGTCAGCACAACGTAATAAAAAAAACTGGAAAAAAACCGGAGGAGCCTGCCGAAGTGAGGCCATTACGGCTCGCCTTTAGGTGTCCTCCTCGGGATAGCGTCATTTAAAGAACGAGGGTAAGCAGAAAGTAAAAAAAAAAACCGGGAAAAAAATCGGAGGAGCCTGCCGAAGATGAGGCCATTACGGCTCGCCTTTAGGTGTCCTCGTCAGGATAGCGTGATTTAAAGAACGAGGGTCAGCACAACGTAAAAAAAAAACGGGAAAAAAACCGAAGGAGCCTGCCGAAGATGAGGCCATTACGGCTCGCCTTTAGGTGTCCTCCTCGGGATAGCGTCATTTAAAGAACGAGGGTAAGCACAACGTAGAAAAACTGGGTAAAAAAACCAGAGAATAAAACCGGAAGAGCCTGCCAAGATGAGCCATTACGGCTCGCTTTTAGGTGTCCCCTCGGGATAGCGTCATTTAAAGAACGAGGGTCAGCACAACGTAAAAAAAAATCAGGAAAAAAAACGGTGGAGCCTGCCGAAGATGAGGCCATTACGGCTCGCCTTTAGGTGTCCTCCTCGGGATAGCGTCATTTAAAGAACGAGGGTAAGCACAACGTAGAAAAAAAAAAAACGGAAAAAAACCGGAGAGCCTGCCAAAGATGAGCCATTACGGCTCGCTTTTGGTGTCCTCTCGGGATAGCGTCATTTAAAGAACGAGGGTCAGCAAACGTAAAAAAAAATCAGGAAAAAAAACCGGTGGAGCCTGCCGAAGATGAGGCCTTACGGCTCGCCTTTGGTGTCCTCCTCGGATAGCGTCATTTAAAGAACGAGGGTCAGCACAATAAAAAAAAACGGAAAAAAACGAGAAAAAAACCGGAGAGCCTGCCGAAGATGAGGCCATTACGGCTCGCCTTTTGGTGTCCTCCTCGGGATAGCATCATTTAAAGAACGAGGGTCAGCACAACGTAAAAAAAAAACCGGAAAAAAACCGGAGGAGCCTGCCGAAGATGAGGCCATTACGGCTCGCCTTTAGGTGTCCTCCTCGGATAGCGTCATTTAAAGAAGAGGGTCAGCAAACATAAAAAAAACCGGAGAAAAAACCAGAAAAAAAACCAGGGAGCCTGCCGAAGATGAGGCCATTACGGCTCGCTTTTAGGTGTCCTCCTCGGGATAGCGTCATTTAAAGAACGAGGGTCAGCACAAGTAAAAAAAAATAAAAAAACTGTAGAAAAAAAACCGGAGGAGCCTGCCGAAGATGAGGCCATTACGGCTCGCCTTTAGGTGTCCTCCTCGGATAGCGTCATTTAAGAACGAGGTCAGCACAACGTAATAAAAAAAACTGGAGGAGCCTGCCGAAGATGAGGCCATTACGGCTCGCCTTTAGGTGTCCTCCTCGGGATAGCGTCATTTAAAGAACGAGGGTAGCAGAACGTAAAAAAAAACCGGGAAAAAAACCGGAGGAGCCTGCCGAAGATGAGGCCATTACGGCTCGCCTTTAGGTGTCCTCCTCGGATAGCGTCATTTAAAGAACGAGGGTCAGCACAACGTAAAAAAAAAACCGGAAAAAAAACCGGAGGAGCCTGCCGAAGATAGGCCATTACGGCTCGCCTTTAGGAGTCCTCCTCGGATAGCGTCATTTAAAGAACGAGGGTAAGCACAACGTAGAAAAAACCGGGAAAAAAAATCGGAGAAAAAAACTGGTAGAGCCTGGCAAGATGAGGCCATTACGGCTCGCTTTTAGGTGTCCTCTCGGGATAGCGTCATTTAAAGAACGAGGGTCAGCACAAGTAAAAAAAAAAAAAAACCGTAGAAAAAAAACCGGAGAGCCTGCCGCAGATGAGGCCATTACGGCTCGCCTTTAGGTGTCCTCCTCGGGATAGCGTCATTTAAAGAACGAGGGTCAGCACAACGTAAAAAAAATCAGGAAAAAAAACCGGTGGAGCCGCCGAAGATGAGGCCATTACGGCTCGCCTTTTGGTGTCCTCCTCTGGATAGCGTCATTTAAAGAACGAGGGTCAGCACAACAAAAAAAAAACCGGGAAAAAAACCGGAGAAAAAAACTGGAGGAGCCTGCCGAAGATGAGGCCATTAGGCTCGCCTTTAGGTGTCCTCCTCGAGATAGCATCATTTAAAGAACGAGGGTCAGCACAACGTAAAAAAAAAAAACCGGAAAAAAACCGGAGGAGCCTGCCGAAGATGAGGCCATTACGGCTCGCCTTTAGGTGTCCTCCTCGGGATAGCGTCATTTAAAGAACGAGGGTCAGCAAACATAAAAAAAAACGGGAAAAAACCGAAAAAAAAACCAGAGGAGCCTGCCGAAGATGAGGCCATTACGGCTCGCTTTTAGGTGTCCTCCTCGGATAGCATCATTTAAAGAACGAGGGTCAGCACAACGTAAAAAAAAAAAAAAAACCGGAAAAAAAACCGGAGGAGCCTGCCGAGATGAGGCCATTACGGCTCGCCTTTAGGTGTCCTCCTCGGGATAGCTCATTTAAAGAACGAGGGTCAGCACAACGTAAAAAAAAACCGGAAAAAAACCGGAGGAGCCTGCCGAAGATGAGGCCATTACGGCTCGCCTTTAGGTGTCCTCCTCGGATAGCTCATTTAAAGAACGAGGGTCAGCAAACTAAAAAAAAACGGAAAAAAACCAGAAAAAAAACCAGGGAGCCTGCCGAAGATGAGGCCATTACGGCTCGCTTTTAGGTGTCCTCCTCGGGATAGCGTCATTTAAAGAACGAGGGTCAGCACAACGTAAAAAAAAAAAAAAAACGTAGAAAAAAACCGAGGAGCCTGCCGAAGATGAGGCCATTACGGCTCGCCTTTAGGTGTCCTCCTCGGATAGCGTCATTTAAGAACGAGGGTCAGCACAACGTAATAAAAAAAAAAAAACCGGAGGAGCCTGCCGAAGATGAGGCCATTACGGCTCGCCTTTAGGTGTCCTCCTCGGGATAGCATCATTTAAAGAACGAGGGTAAGCAAACGTAAAAAAAAACCGGGAAAAAAACGGAGGAGCCTGCCGAAGATGAGGCCATTACGGCTCGCCTTTAGGTGTCCTCCTCAGGATAGCGTGATTTAAAGAACGAGGGTCAGCACAACGTAAAAAAAAACCGGGAAAAAAACCGGAGGAGCCTGCCGAAGATAAGGCCATTACGGCTCGCCTTTAGGGTCCTCCTCGGGATAGCGTCATTTAAAGAACGAGGGTAAGCACAACGTAGAAAAAACCGGGAAAAAAATCGGAGAAAAAAACTGGAGAGCCTGCAAAGATGAGGCCATTACGGCTCGCTTTTAGGTGTCCTCTCGGGATAGCGTCATTTAAAGAACGAGGGTCAGCACAACGTAAAAAAAAAAAAAAAACCGTAGAAAAAAAACCGGAGAGCCTGCCGCAGATGAGGCCATTACGGCTCGCCTTTAGGTGTCCTCCTCGGGATAGCGTCATTTAAAGAACGAGGGTCAGCACAACGTAAAAAAAATCAGGAAAAAAAACCGGTGGAGCCTGCCGAAGATGAGGCCATTACGGCTCGCCTTTAGGTGTCCTCCTCTGGATAGCGTCATTTAAAGAACGAGGGTCAGCACAACAAAAAAAAAACCGGGAAAAAAACCGGAGAAAAAAACTGGAGGAGCCTGCCGAAGATGAGGCCATTAGGCTCGCCTTTAGGTGTCCTCCTCGAGATAGCTCATTTAAAGAACGAGGGTCAGCACAACGTAAAAAAAAAAAACCGGAAAAAAACCGGAGGAGCCTGCCGAAGATGAGGCCATTACGGCTCGCCTTTAGGTGTCCTCTCGGGATAGCGTCATTTAAAGAACGAGGGTCAGCAAAACATAAAAAAAAACGGGAAAAAACCGAAAAAAAAACCAGAGGAGACTGCCGAAGATGAGGCCATTACGGCTCGCTTTTAGGTGTCCTCCTCGTGATAGCGTCATTTAAAGAACGAGGGTCAGCACAACGTAAAAAAAAAATAAAAAAACCGTAGAAAAAAAACCGGAGGAGCCTGCCGAGATGAGGCCATTACGGCTCGCCTTTAGGTGTCCTCCTCGGGATAGCATCATTTAAAGAACGAGGGTAGCACAACGTAGAAAAAAAACGGGAAAAAAATCGGAGAAAAAAACGGAGAGCCTGCCGAAGATGAGGCCATTACGGCTCGCTTTTAGGTGTCCTCCTCGGGATAGCGTCATTTAAAGAACGAGGGTCAGCACAACGTAAAAAAAAAATAAAAAAACCGTAGAAAAAAACCGGAGGAGCCTGCCGAAGATGAGGCCATTACGGCTCGCCTTTAGGTGTCCTCCTCGGGATAGCGTCATTTAAGAACGAGGGTCAGCACAACGTAAAAAAAAAACGGAAAAAAAACCGGAGGAGCCTGCCGAAGATGAGGCCATTACGGCTCGCCTTTAGGTGTCCTCCTCGGGATAGCGTCATTTAAAGAACGAGGGTAAGCAAAAGTAAAAAAAAAACCGGGAAAAAAATCGGAGGAGCCTGCCGAAGATGAGGCCATTACGGCTCGCCTTTAGGTGTCCTCGTCAGGATAGCGTCATTTAAAGAACGAGGGTCAGCACAACGTAAAAAAAAACGGGAAAAAAACCGAAGGAGCCTGCCGAAGATGAGGCCATTACGGCTCGCCTTTAGGTGTCCTCCTCGGGATAGCGTCATTTAAAGAACGAGGGTAAGCACAACGTAGAAAAACTGGGAAAAAAACCGGAGAAAAAACCGGAAGAGCCTGCCAAGATGAGCCATTACGGCTCGCTTTTAGGTGTCCTCCTCGGGATAGCGTCATTTAAAGAACGAGGGTCAGCACAACGTAAAAAAAAAATCAGGAAAAAAAACCGGTGGAGCCTGCCGAAGATGAGGCCATTACGGCTCGCCTTTAGGTGTCCTCCTCGGATAGCGTCATTTAAAGAACGAGGGTCAGCAAACGTAAAAAAAAATCAGGAAAAAAAACCGGTGGAGCCTGCCGAAGATGAGGCCTTACGGCTCGCCTTTTGGTGTCCTCCTCGGATAGCGTCATTTAAAGAACGAGGGTCAGCACAATAAAAAAACGGGAAAAAAACCGGAGAAAAAAACCGGAGAGCCTGCCGAAGATGAGGCCATTACGGCTCGCCTTTTAGGTGTCCTCCTCGGGATAGCATCATTTAAAGAACGAGGGTCAGCACAACGTAAAAAAAAACCGGAAAAAAACCGGAGGAGCCTGCCGAAGATGAGGCCATTACGGCTCGCCTTTAGGTGTCCTCCTCGGATAGCGTCATTTAAAGAAGAGGGTCAGCAAACATAAAAAAAAACCGGAGAAAAAACCAGAAAAAAAACCAGGGAGCCTGCCGAAGATGAGGCCATTACGGCTCGCTTTTAGGTGTCCTCCTCGGGATAGCGTCATTTAAAGAACGAGGGTCAGCACAACGTAAAAAAAAAAAAAAAACTGTAGAAAAAAAACCGGAGGAGCCTGCCGAAGATGAGGCCATTACGGCTCGCCTTTAGGTGTCCTCCTCGGATAGCGTCATTTAAGAACGAGGTCAGCACAACGTAATAAAAAAAACTGGAGGAGCCTGCCGAAGATGAGGCCATTACGGCTCGCCTTTAGGTGTCCTCCTCGGGATAGCGTCATTTAAAGAACGAGGGTCAGCACAACGTAATAAAAAAACTGGAAAAAAAACCGGAGGAGCCTGCCGAAGATGAGGCCATTACGGCTCGCCTTTAGGTGTCCTCCTCGGGATAGCATCATTTAAAGAACGAGGGTAAGCAGAACGTAAAAAAAAACGGGAAAAAAACCGGAGGAGCCTGCCGAAGATGAGGCCATTACGGCTCGCCTTTAGGTGTCCTCCTCAGGATAGCGTGATTTAAAGAACGAGGGTCAGCACAACGTAAAAAAAAAACCGGGAAAAAAACCGGAGGAGCCTGCCGAAGATGAGGCCATTACGGCTCGCCTTTAGGTGTCCTCCTCGGGATAGCGTCATTTAAAGAACGAGGGTAAGCACAACGTAGAAAAAACCGGGAAAAAAATCGGAGAAAAAAACTGGAGAGCCTGGCAAAGATGAGGCCATTACGGCTCGCTTTTAGGTGTCCTCTCGGGATAGCGTCATTTAAAGAACGAGGGTCAGCACAAGTAAAAAAAAAAAAAAACCGTAGAAAAAAAACCGGAGAGCCTGCCGCAGATGAGGCCATTACGGCTCGCCTTTAGGTGTCCTCCTCGGGATAGCGTCATTTAAAGAACGAGGGTCAGCACAACGTAAAAAAAATCAGGAAAAAAAACCGGTGGAGCCGCCGAAGATGAGGCCATTACGGCTCGCCTTTTGGTGTCCTCCTCTGGATAGCGTCATTTAAAGAACGAGGGTCAGCACAACAAAAAAAAATCGGGAAAAAAACAGGAGAAAAAAACTGGAGGAGCCTGCCGAAGATGAGGCCATTATGGCTCGCCTTTAGGTGTCCTCCTCGAGATAGCATCATTTAAAGAACGAGGGTCAGCACAACGTAAAAAAAAAAACCGGAAAAAAACCGGAGGAGCCTGCCGAAGATGAGGCCATTACGGCTCGCCTTTAGGTGTCCTCCTCGGGATTGCGTCATTTAAAGAACGAGGGTCAGCAAACATAAAAAAAAACCGGGGAAAAAACGAAAAAAAACCAGAGGAGACTGCCGAAGATGAGGCCATTACGGCTCGCTTTTAGGTGTCCTCCTCGGATAGCATCATTTAAAGAACGAGGTCAGCACAACGTAAAAAAAAAAAAAAAACCGTAGAAAAAAACCGGAGGAGCCTGCCGAGATGAGGCCATTACGGCTCGCCTTTAGGTGTCCTCCTCGGGATAGCATCATTTAAAGAACGAGGTAAGCACAACGTAAAAAAAAACGGAAAAAAACCGGAGAAAAAAACCGGAGAGCCTGCCGAAGATGAGGCCATTACGGCTCGCCTTTAGGTGTCCTCCTCGGGATAGCGTCATTTAAGAACGAGGGTCAGCCAACGTAATAAAAAAAAACCGGAGGAGCCTGCCGAAGATGAGGCCATTACGGCTCGCTTTAGGTGTCCTCCTCGGGATAGCGTCATTTAAAGAACGAGGGTAAGCACAACGTAGAAAAACTGGGAAAAAAACCGGAGAAAAAACCGGAAGAGCCTGCCAAAGATGAGCCATTACGGCTCGCTTTTAGGTGTCCTCCTCGGGATAGCGTCATTTAAAGAACGAGGGTCAGCACAACGTAAAAAAAAATCAGGAAAAAAAACCGGTGGAGCCTGCCGAAGATGAGGCCATTACGGCTCGCCTTTTAGGTGTCCTCCTCGGGATAGCATCATTTAAGAACGAGGGTCAGCACAACGTAAAAAAAAACCGGAAAAAAACCGGAGGAGCCTGCCGAAGATGAGGCCATTACGGCTCGCCTTTAGGTGTCCTCCTCGGGATAGCGTCATTTAAAGAACGAGGGTCAGCACAACGTAATAAAAAAATTGGAAAAAAAACCGGAGGAGCCTGCCGAAGATGAGGCCATTACGGCTCGCCTTAAGTGTTCTCCTCGGGATAGCATCATTTAAAGAACGAGGGTAAGCAGAACGTAAAAAAAACCGGGAAAAAAACGGAGGAGCCTGCCGAAGATGGGGCATTACGGCTCCCTTTAGGTGTCCTCCTCAGGATAGCTGATTTAAAGAACGAGGTCAGCACAACGTAAAAAAAAACCGGGAAAAAAACCGGAGGAGCCTGCCGAAGATAGGCCATTACGGCTCGCCTTTAGGAGTCCTCCTCGGGATAGCGTCATTTAAAGAACGAGGGTAAGCACAACGTAGAAAAAACCGGGAAAAAAAACGGAGAAAAAAACCGGAAGAGCCTGCCAAGATGAGGCCATTACGGCTCGCTTTTAGGTGTCCTCATCGGGATAGCGTCATTTAAAGAACGAGGGTCAGCACAATGTAAAAAAATAAAAAAACGTAGAAAAAAAACCGAGAGCCTGCCGCAGATGAGGCCATTACGGCTCGCCTTTAGGTGTCCTCCTCGGGATAGCGTCATTTAAAGAACGAGGGTCAGCACAACGTAAAAAAAAATAGGAAAAAAAACCGGTGGAGCCTGCCGAAGATGAGGCCATTACGGCTCGCCTTTTGGTGTCCTCCTCTGGATAGCGTCATTTAAAGAACGAGGGTCAGCACAACAAAAAAAAAACCGGGAAAAAAATCGGAGAAAAAAACTGGAGGAGCCTGCCGAAGATGAGGCCATTATGGCTCGCCTTTAGGTGTCCTCCTCGAGATAGCATCATTTAAAGAACGAGGGTCAGCACAACGTAAAAAAAAAAACGGAAAAAAACCGGAGGAGCCTGCCGAAGATGAGGCCATTACGGCTCGCTTTAGGTGTCCTCCTCGGATAGCATCATTTAAAGAAGAGGGTCAGCACAACGTAAAAAAAAATAAAAAACCGTAGAAAAAAAACCGGAGGAGCCTGCCGATGATGAGGCCATTACGGCTCGCCTTTAGGTGTCCTCCTCGGGATAGCATCATTTAAAGAACGAGGTAAGCACAACGTAGAAAAAAAAACTGGGAAAAAAATGGAGAAAAAAACCGGGAGAGCCTGCCGAAGATGAGGCCATTACGGCTCGCCTTTAGGTGTCCTCCTCGGGATAGCGTCATTTAAGAACGAGGGTCAGCACAACGTAATAAAAAAAAACCGGAGGAGCCTGCCGAAGATGAGGCCATTACGGCTCGCTTTAGGTGTCCTCCTCGGGATAGCGTCATTTAAAGAACGAGGGTAGCACAACGTAAAAAATAAAAAAACCGGAAAAAAACCGGAAGAGCCTGCCAAGATGAGGCCATTACGGCTCGCTTTAGGTGTCCTCCTCGGGATAGCGTCATTTAAAGAACGAGGGTCAGCACAACGTAAAAAAAAATCAGGAAAAAAAACCGGTGGAGCCTGCCGAAGATGAGGCCATTACGGCTCGCCTTTAGGTGTCCTCCTCGGGATAGCTCATTTAAAGAACGAGGGTCAGCACAACGTAAAAAAAACCGGAAAAAAACCGGAGGAGCCTGCCGAAGATGAGGCCATTACGGCTCGCCTTTAGGTGTCCTCCTCGGGATAGCGTCATTTAAAGAACGAGGGTCAGCACAACGTAAAAAAAAATGGAAAAAAAAACCGGAGGAGCCTGCCGAAGATGAGGCCATTACGCTCGCCTTAGTGTCTCCTCGGGATAGCATCATTTAAAGAACGAGGGTAAGCAGAACGTAAAAAAAACCGGGAAAAAAAACGGAGGAGCCTGCCGAAGATGGGCATTACGGCTCCCTTTAGGTGTCCTCCTCGGATAGCTGATTTAAAGAACGAGGTCAGCACAACGTAAAAAAAAACCGGGAAAAAAACCGGAGGAGCCTGCCGAAGATAAGGCCATTACGGCTCGCCTTTAGGAGTCCTCCTCGGGATAGCGTCATTTAAAGAACGAGGGTAAGCACAACGTAGAAAAAACGGGAAAAAAATCGGAGAAAAAAACTGGAAGAGCCTGCCAAGATGAGGCCATTACGGCTCGCTTTTAGGTGTCCTCTCGGGATAGCGTCATTTAAAGAACGAGGGTCAGCACAATGTAAAAAAATAAAAAAACGTAGAAAAAAAACCGAGAGCCTGCCGCAGATGAGGCCATTACGGCTCGCCTTTAGGTGTCCTCCTCGGGATAGCGTCATTTAAAGAACGAGGGTCAGCACAACGTAAAAAAAATAGGAAAAAAAACCGGTGGAGCCGCCGAAGATGAGGCCATTACGGCTCGCCTTTTGGTGTCCTCCTCTGGATAGCGTCATTTAAAGAACGAGGGTCAGCACAACAAAAAAAAAACCGGGAAAAAAATCGGAGAAAAAAACGGAGGAGCCTGCCGAAGATGAGGCCATTATGGCTCGCCTTTAGGTGTCCTCCTCGGATAGCATCATTTAAAGAACGAGGGTCAGCACAACGTAAAAAAAAAAACGGAAAAAAACCGGAGGAGCCTGCCGAAGATGAGGCCATTACGGCTCGCTTTTAGGTGTCCTCCTCGTGATAGCATCATTTAAAGAAGAGGGTCAGCACAACGTAAAAAAAAATAAAAAAACCGTAGAAAAAAAACCGGAGGAGCCTGCCGAGATGAGGCCATTACGGCTCGCCTTTAGGTGTCCTCCTCGGGATAGCATCATTTAAAGAACGAGGTAAGCACAACGTAAAAAAAAAACGGGAAAAAAATGGAGAAAAAAACCGGAGAGCCTGCCGAAGATGAGGCCATTACGGCTCGCCTTTAGGTGTCCTCCTCGGGATAGCGTCATTTTAAGAACGAGGGTCAGCCAACGTAATAAAAAAAAACCGGAGGAGCCTGCCGAAGATGAGGCCATTACGGCTCGCTTTAGGTGTCCTCCTCGGGATAGCGTCATTTAAAGAACGAGGGTAAGCACAACGTAAAAAACTGGGAAAAAAACCGGAGAAAAAACCGGAGAGCCTGCCAAAGATGAGCCATTACGGCTGCTTTTAGGTGTCCTCCTCGGGATAGCGTCATTTAAAGAACGAGGGTCAGCACAACGTAAAAAAAAATCAGGAAAAAAAACCGGTGGAGCCTGCCGAAGATGAGGCCATTACGGCTCGCCTTTTAGGTGTCCTCCTCGGGATAGCATCATTTAAGGAACGAGGGTCAGCACAACGTAAAAAAAACCGGAAAAAAAGCCGGAGGAGCCTGCCGAAGATGAGGCCATTACGGCTCGCCTTTAGGTGTCCTCCTCGGGATAGCGTCATTTAAAGAACGAGGGTCAGCACAACGTAATAAAAAAGATTGGAAAAAAAACCGGAGGAGCCTGCCGAAGATGAGGCCATTACTGCTCGCCATTAAGTGTTCTCCTCGGGATAGCATCATTTAAAGAACGAGGGTAAGCAGAACGTAAAAAAAACCGGGAAAAAAACTGGAGGAGCCTGCCGAAGATGGGGCATTACGGCTCTCCTTTAGGTGTCCTCCTCAGGATAGCTGATTTAAAGAACGAAGGTCAGCACAACGTAAAAAAAACCGGGAAAAAAACCGGAGGAGCCTGCCGAAGATAAGGCCATTACGGCTCGCCTTTAGGAGTCCTCCTCGGGATAGCGTCATTTAAAGAACGAGGGTAAGCACAACGTAGAAAAAACCGGGAAAAAAAATCGGAGAAAAAAACTGGAAGAGCCTGCCAAAGATGAGGCCATTACGGCTCGCTTTTAGGTGTCCTCATCGGGATAGCGTCATTTAAAGAACGAGGGTCAGCACAATGTAAAAAAATAAAAAAACGTAGAAAAAAAACCGAGTAGCCTGCCGCAGATGAGGCCATTACGGCTCGCCTTTAGGTGTCCTCCTCGGGATAGCGTCATTTAAAGAACGAGGGTCAGCACAACGTAAAAAAAATAGGAAAAAAAACCGGTGGAGCCGCCGAAGATGAGGCCTTACGGCTCGCCTTTTGGTGTCCTCCTCTGGATAGCGTCATTTAAAGAACGAGGGTCAGCACAACAAAAAAAAAACCGGGAAAAAAATCGGAGAAAAAAACTGGAGGAGCCTGCCGAAGATGAGGCCATTATGGCTCGCCTTTAGGTGTCCTCCTCGAGATAGCATCATTTAAAGAACGAGGGTCAGCACAACGTAAAAAAAAAAACGGAAAAAAACCGGAGGAGCCTGCCGAAGATGAGGCCATTACGGCTCGCTTTTAGGTGTCCTCCTCGTGATAGCATCATTTAAAGAATGAGGGTCAGCACAACGTAAAAAAAAATAAAAAACCGTAGAAAAAAAACCGGAGGAGCCTGCCGAGATGAGGCCATTACGGCTCGCCTTTAGGTGTCCTCCTCGGGATAGCATCATTTAAAGAACGAGGTAAGCACAATGTAGAAAAAAAACTGGGAAAAAAATGGAGAAAAAAACCGGGAGAGCCTGCCGAAGATGAGGCCATTACGGCTCGCTTTTAGGTGTCCTCCTCGGGATAGCGTCATTTAAAGAACGAGGGTCAGCACAATGTAAAAAAAAATAAAAAAACTGTAGAAAAAAAACCGGAGGAGCCTGCCGAAGATGAGGCCATTACGGCTCGCCTTTAGGTGTCCTCCTCGGATAGCGTCATTTTAAGAACGATGGTCAGCACAACGTAATAAAAAAAACTGGAGGAGCCTGCCGAAGATGAGGCCATTACGGCTCGCCTTTAGGTGTCCTCCTCGGGATAGCGTCATTTAAAGAACGAGGGTCAGCACAACGTAATAAAAAAACTGGAAAAAAAACCGGAGGAGCCTGCCGAAGATGAGGCCATTACGGCTCGCCTTTAGTGTCCTCCTCGGGATAGCATCATTTAAAGAACGAGGGTAAGCAGAACGTAAAAAAAAACC
The DNA here is from genome assembly GCF_003086295.3 of Arachis hypogaea. Taxonomy (NCBI): domain Eukaryota; kingdom Viridiplantae; phylum Streptophyta; class Magnoliopsida; order Fabales; family Fabaceae; genus Arachis; species Arachis hypogaea. The sequence continues at coordinate 70,749,439 of NC_092053.1, forward strand.
GGGAAAAAAACCGGAGGAGCCTGCCGAAGATGAGGCCATTACGGCTCGCCTTTAGGTGTCCTCCTCAGGATAGCGTGATTTAAAGAACGAGGGTCAGCACAATGTAAAAAAAAAACCGGGAAAAAAACCGGAGGAGCCTGCCGAAGATAGGCCATTACGGCTCGCCTTTAGGGTCCTCCTCGGGATAGCGTCATTTAAAGAACGAGGGTAAGCACAACGTAGAAAAAACGGGAAAAAAATCGGAGAAAAAAACTGGTAGAGCCTGGCAAGATGAGGCCATTACGGCTCGCTTTTAGGTGTCCTCATCGGGATAGCGTCATTTAAAGAACGAGGGTCAGCACAAGTAAAAAAAAAAAAAAACCGTAGAAAAAAAACCGGAGAGCCTGCCGCAGATGAGGCCATTACGGCTCGCCTTTAGGTGTCCTCCTCGGGATAGCGTCATTTAAAGAACGAGGGTCAGCACAACGTAAAAAAAATCAGGAAAAAAAACCGGTGGAGCCGCCGAAGATGGGCCATTACGGCTCGCCTTTTGGTGTCCTCCTCTGGATAGCGTCATTTAAAGAACGAGGGTCAGCACAACAAAAAAAAATCCGGGAAAAAACCGGAGAAAAAAACGGAGGAGCCTGCCGAAGATGAGGCCATTATGGCTCGCCTTTAGGTGTCCTCCTCGGATAGCATCATTTAAAGAACGAGGGTCAGCACAACGTAAAAAAAAAAACCGGAAAAAAACCGGAGGAGCCTGCCGAAGATGAGGCCATTACGGCTCGCCTTTAGGTGTCCTCGTCGGGATTGCGTCATTTAAAGAACGAGGGTCAGCAAAACATAAAAAAAAACCGGGGAAAAAACCGAAAAAAAACCAGAGGAGACTGCCGAAGATGAGGCCATTACGGCACGCTTTTAGGTGTCCTCCTCGTGATAGCATCATTTAAAGAATGAGAGTCAGCACAACGTAAAAAAAAAATAAAAAAACCGTAGAAAAAAAACCGGAGGAGCCTGCCGAGATGAGGCCATTACGGCTCGCCTTTAGGTGTCCTCCTCGGGATAGCATCATTTAAAGACGAGGTAAGCACAACGTAGAAAAAAAACCGGGAAAAAAAACCAGAGAAAAAAACCGGGAGAGCCTGCCGAAGATGAGGCCATTACGGCTCGCCTTTAGGTGTCCTCCTCGGGATAGCGTCATTTTAAGAACGAGGGTCAGCGCAACGTAATAAAAAAAAAACCGGAGGAGCCTGCCGAAGATGAGGCCATTACGGCTCGCTTTAGGTGTCCTCCTCGGGATAGCGTCATTTAAAGAACGAGGGTAAGCACAACGTAGAAAAACTGGGTAAAAAAACCGGAGAATAAAACCGGAGAGCCTGCCAAGATGAGCCATTACGGCTGCTTTTAGGTGTCCTCCTCGGGATAGCGTCATTTAAAGAACGAGGGTCAGCACAACGTAAAAAAAAATCAGGAAAAAAAACCGGTGGAGCCTGCCGAAGATGAGGCCATTACGGCTCGCCTTTTAGGTGTCCTCCTCGGGATAGCATCATTTAAGAACGAGGGTCAGCACAACGTAAAAAAAACCGGAAAAAAACCGGAGGAGCCTGCCGAAGATGAGGCCATTACGGCTCGCCTTTAGGTGTCCTCCTCGGGATAGCGTCATTTAAAGAACGAGGGTCAGCACAACGTAATAAAAAAGATTGGAAAAAAAACCGGAGGAGCCTGCCGAAGATGAGGCCATTACTGCTCGCCATTAAGTGTTCTCCTCGGGATAGCATCATTTAAAGAACGAGGGTAAGCAGAACGTAAAAAAAACCGGGAAAAAAACTGGAGGAGCCTGCCGAAGATGGGCATTACGGCTCTCCTTTAGGTGTCCTCCTCAGGATAGCCTGATTTAAAGAACGAGGTCAGCACAACGTAAAAAAAACCGGGAAAAAAACCGGAGGAGCCTGCCGAAGATAAGGCCATTACGGCTCGCCTTTAGGAGTCCTCCTCGGGATAGCGTCATTTAAAGAACGAGGGTAAGCACAACGTAGAAAAAACCGGGAAAAAAAATCGGAGAAAAAAACTGGAAGAGCCTGCCAAAGATGAGGCCATTACGGCTCGCTTTTAGGTGTCCTCATCGGGATAGCGTCATTTAAAGAACGAGGGTCAGCACAATGTAAAAAAATAAAAAAATTCGTAGAAAAAAAAACCGTAGTAGCCTGCCGCAGATGAGGCCATTACGGCTCGCCTTTAGGTGTCCTCCTCGGGATAGCGTCATTTAAAGAACGAGGGTCAGCACAACGTAAAAAAAATTAGGAAAAAAAACCGGTGGAGCCCGCCGAAGATGAGGCCTTTACGGCTCGCCTTTTGGTGTCCTCCTCTGGATAGCGTCATTTAAAGAACGAGGGTCAGCACAACAAAAAAAAAACCGGGGAAAAAAATCGGAGAAAAAAACTGGAGGAGCCTGCCGAAGATGAGGCCATTATGGCTCGCCTTTAGGTGTCCTCCTCGAGATAGCATCATTTAAAGAACGAGGGTCAGCACAACGTAAAAAAAAAAACGGAAAAAAACCGGAGGAGCCTGCCGAAGATGAGGCCATTACGGCTCGCTTTTAGGTGTCCTCCTCGTGATAGCATCATTTAAAGAATGAGGGTCAGCACAACGTAAAAAAAAATAAAAAAACCGTAGAAAAAAAACCGGAGGAGCCTGCCGATGATGAGGCCATTACGGCTCGCCTTTAGGTGTCCTCCTCGGGATAGCATCATTTAAAGAACGAAGGTAAGCACAACGTAGAAAAAAAAACTGGGAAAAAAAATGGAGAAAAAAACCGGGAGAGCCTGCCGAAGATGAGGCCATTACGGCTCGCTTTTAGGTGTCCTCCTGGGATAGCGTCATTTAAAGAACGAGGGTCAGCACAACGTAAAAAAAAAAAACCATAGAAAAAAACCGGAGGAGCCTGCCGCAGATGAGGCCATTACGGCTCGCCTTTAGGTGAGCTCCTCGGGATAGCGTCATTTAAAGAACGAGGGTCAGCACAACGTAAAAAAAATAGGAAAAAAACCGGTGGAGCCTGCGGAAGATGAGGCCATTACGGCTCGCCTTTTGGTGTCCTCCTCTGGATAGCGTCATTTAAAGAACGAGGGTCAGCACAACGAAAAAAAATCCGGGGAAAAAACCGAGAAAAAAACCGGAGGAGCCTGCCGAAGATGAGGCCATTACGGCTCGCTTTAGGTGTCCTCCTCGGATAGCATCATTTAAAGAACGAGGGTCAGCACAACGTAAAAAAAATACCGGAAAAAAAACCGGAGGAGCTGCCGAGATGAGGCCATTACGGCTCGCCTTTAGGTGTCCTCCTCGGGATAGCATCATTTAAAGAACGAAGGTAAGCACAACGTAGAAAAAAAACGGGAAAAAAATTGGAGAAAAAAACCGGGAGAGCCTGCCGAAGATGAGGCCATTACGGCTCGCTTTTAGGTGTCCTCCTCGGGATAGCGTCATTTAAAGAAGAGGGTCAGCACAACGTAAAAAAAAAAACCATAGAAAAAAAACCGGAGGAGCCTGCCGCAGATGAGGCCATTACGGCTCGCCTTTAGGTGAGCTCCTCGGGATAGCGTCATTTAAAGAACGAGGGTCAGCACAACGTAAAAAAAATAGGAAAAAAACCGGTGGAGCCTGCGGAAGATGAGGCCATTACGGCTCGCCTTTTGGTGTCCTCCTCTGGATAGCGTCATTTAAAGAACGAGGGTCAGCACAACGAAAAAAAATCCGGGGAAAAAAACCAGAGAAAAAAACCGGAGGAGCCTGCCGAAGATGAGGCCATTACGGCTCGCCTTTAGGTGTCCTCCTCGGGATAGCATCATTTAAAGAACGAGGGTCAGCACAACGTAAAAAAATACCGGAAAAAAAAACCGGAGGAGCTTGCCGAAGATGAGGCCATTACGGCTCGCCTTTAGGTGTCCTCCTCGGGATAGCGTCATTTAAAGAACGAGGGTCAGCACAACGTAAAAAAATAAAATAAAAAAAACCGTAGAAAAAGCCCACAGTAAGAGGAGGAAACCAAAGGCAACAGAAGCCTCAGCTTCTATGAACAGAATGAAGGATGTCAAGCTAGTGACAATAAAGAAGCGCTTGTTGGGAGGCAACCCAACCTGAGGTAACTTTCTTTTCATAGTTATTTCAATAAAAAGGTTAATTAGTTTTATCTATATTGCAAGAAGCTAAGTTTGGTGTTGCACACCAAAACAATCTAAGGGAGAATGAAGGATTCTAAGTTTGGTGTTCCACCAAAATCCCATCATAAAATATGTTCTCGCCTTCTGCATAATGCTAGCTTCAAGCACTTAGATGGACTAGTTAACTATTCTGTTGTTTCCTAGTTTTCAGTTTTATTGCTTTTGAAAAAGAAAAAAAAAAGAGTTTCACACATGGTTAATCTGATGCATGAGAACCATTGGCAAGGTACTAAGTTTGGTGTTCCCACACCAAAGTAAGTTCAAAGGCCCACAAATAAATCATGCATGCTAACCATTTTTCAAGTGCTTGGGGAACAAGCAACTTTCAATATCACTGCAGAGCACCATACAAACTTTTGGAAAGATTAAGCATCATCAATCAAAGAGATGAATGAATGTGAAGACCAGCAATGATGATGATGAGGAGGAGGACAACAAGTAAATTCCAAAAGGTTGTATTGTTCAATGATTATTTTACATTAGACACTGCTATGATTGAAAGTGATATAATACCCCTGCTTGTCTGCATAATATAGTTGTTCTGTAATTCAATAATTAAGATTTCTTTATTATTCAGAACACTACACTTTTCAAACTTGCATGCACTCAAGATTTCAAAAAAAGGGAACCACATGATAGTTCTTTGAAAAGAAGGATTGAGGAATTAAACAATTTTGAGGCAAGCAAAAGATTAGGAGAAGTGGTGGTTCTAGTTGTATGATTATGCATTGAGGTTGCATGCTTATGAAAACTTGCATGGGAGCTCATAGGCAGAACATAGAGTTCAAAGAAGTATTGTGGAGATTTTCAAACATTTATTGATCCAAGAAGCAGCGAACAAAAGAAAATAAAGAAGATATAAAAACAAAGAGAACATGGCCCAAGGCTCTGAGCATCAATTACTAGGCAGGAAAGAAGAAAGAAACAAGAACTCAAAGAGTTATTATCCTAGTAAATGCTTGTGGTCGAATTGTGTCAAAGAGAGAGGCTTGAGCAAGTAAATCCTAAGCGGTGCTTCAACACCTAATACCTTAAAACCAACTGGTTTAGGAGTATTGATTGAAAGCTTATCTAAAGAGCCGCTTTGAGACATGACACTTAGAGTCAAAGCCAAAAACACAAATCATAAGACTTCCAAGATGTAGGGACTAGTAAGCACTGGAGCCCTTGCATGAGCACATAATTTAGAGTTCACCCCACTGTCACTTAATCACTTCACTCACAGGAAGTTACAAGTTATTCTTCAATCCATCCTGATGGAAAGAACTTTTGAGCATAATTCTTTTCTTGCTTGGGGACAAGCAAGTTTTAAGTTTGGTGTTGTGATGACAAGTCATCTTAGCCTAGTTTCACTAGCCTTTTTCTTTGTTTTTGTTAGGTTTTATACACTTTCTTGCATTCTAAGTAAGTGATTTGGAATGAAAATGCATGACTTCTTTAAATCAAACAACCACCATGTAATTAGTGCAAAATCATGAGGTTTAAGCTAAATTTAATTGATAATTAATGGATTTATAAACCTTGTGAATTTTGTGATACTTTGATTGGTTGATTGGTTAATTGTAGGTGAAGAAAGAAGAAAAGAAGAAAAGCGTGGCTTAAGGAGCGTGCCCAAAGGAAATAAGAAACGTTTCCAAGGGAAGCAAGAAGCGTGCCCAAGGAAAGAGAAAGCGTGTCAAAGGGAAGAAAAAGCATAACCACATTGAGGAAGAAGGAAAGCTAAGTTGATAAAGCAAACTGAGCTTCACAAGGAATGAAAGGAGAAGGCAAGGTACAAAGCTAAGTTCAAATAGTTAACTGAGCACTAAAGAAAGCAAGGAAATGATGCAAAGCTAAGTTAACTAAGTTAACTTTATCGGGACCTCTCCATATTAATTCAAGAAGAAATTCCAAGGGATGAAGCCAACAAGATTCGAACCAAGGACCAAGGAGAGGCATGGAACTCACCTTGCAAGGAAATTCAAGAAGAAATAGCCAAAATGCATCCTCCAAGGTTCGAACTTGGAAACACACGCTACTCCTTGCAAGGGAATTCAAGAATAAATAGCTAGAATGCTTCCTCCAGGATTTGAACTTGGGAATCCCTTGAAACATAAGGAAGGAGTGCCACCAAGCTTGCAAGGAAAATCAAGAGAAAATAACTGAAATGCTTGAGCCAAGTTTTGAACCAAAGAGCTCTTGGAAACGCAAGGGAGGAGCGTCCAACTCCTCCAAAGTAAATTGGCCTCCACTTCCTCCACCAGGATTCGAACCTGGGACATTGAGGCCATAAGCAAGGCGCTGCACAAGGAAAGCTCAGTTGGTTTTTCCAACTGAGCATTGCCTCTCCCAAGCCTCCACACTTTGGCACAACTTTGGCGCACCAAGGAGGGCTATCTTGCGCATCATGACACGGACCAAGGCACCAAGGAGCAAGCCTTGTGCACAAAACAAGGACACGGCCTAGAGCTAAGTTGGATTTTCCAACTGAGCTCTAGTGCAACTGACACTCAACCAAGGAAGCCTTGCGCACCACAAACAACATGGGCAGCATGCTTGAAAGCTAAGTTGGATTTTCCAACTGAGCTTTCCCCTGGAGGTGCAATTTGGGCTAAAAATTGGATTAAAAATCCAATTTAATTCATTTCTTCACCAAATCAAAAGCCCACCCAAAGTCTAAAATCCAAGAATAGAAAGTGTATAAATAGGAGTTAGTTTGATGTAATTAGGACTTTTGAACTTTTGGAGATTTTTATTTTTACTTCTAGACTCTTATTTTGAATTTTCCTTGGGAGCTTTTACTTTGAATTTTCTTAGAGAATTGGGAAGGAGAATTGATCTCTCTTCTTCTTGGTTCTTGCTTGAGCACTCTTTTAATTTTTCTTGCTTTGGATCTTGGGTGGAGAATTGAAGAACTTCTGTTTCAATCTCACCTTGAGATCTTGTTTAATTTTTCTGCATAATTGAATTCCAATTTCCTTTTACTGCTTCATCTTCTACTCTCTCTACAATTTACTTTTCAGTTTCTTTTGCAATTATTCTTGTTAGATCAAGGAAGGATTTGAGATCTAGGCTTGTTATCTAGTCTCTTCCACCCTGAGATCTTCAACCTCTTTTACTTTGCTGCAAATTAAGCACTGCTTTCTCTGTTTTTTTTTTAATTCTCAAAGCATTTTACTCTTTTGTTTAAGATCTACTTCACTGCAATTCAATTTTATCTTTTATTGTTTAATGCAATTTACTTGTTCTTATTTAATTTCTGCAATCCCAACTCCCAATCCCTTTTACAATTCAAGCAATTTACGTTTCTTGCACTTTAAGCTTCAGTCATTTACATTACTTGCAATTTAAGTTTCTGCAATTTAATTTACTTGCACTTTAAGATTCAGCTCCTTTATTTTCCTGCTCTTTAGTTTACTGCAAATTTCCCCTTCCTCTTTACTTTCCATGCAATTTAGCTTCTGCAAATCACAAATCACTCAACCAAATCTTGATTCGCTTGACTAAATCAACCACTAAACTAAAATTGCTCAATCCTTCAATCCCTGTGGGATCGACCTCACTCATGTGAATTATTATTACTTGATGTGACCCGGTCCACTTGCCGGTGAGTTTTGTGTTGGATCATTTTCCACACATCAAACGTAAAAAAAAATAAAAAAACCGTAGAAAAAAACCAAAGGAGCCTGCCGAAGATGAGGCCATTGCGGCTCGCCTTTAGGTGTCCTCCTCGGGATAGCATCATTTAAAGAACGAGGGTAAGCACAACGTAGAAAAAAACTGGGAAAAAAATCGGAGAAAAAAACCGGAAGAGCCTGCCGAAGATGAGGCCATTATGGCTCATTTTAGGTGTCCTCCTCGGGATAGCGTCATTTAAAGAACGAGGGTCAGCACAACGTAAAAAAAAAATAAAAAACCGTAGAAAAAAAACCGGAGGAGCCTACCGCAGATGAGGCCATTACGGCTCGCCTTTAGGTGAGCTCCTCGGGATAGCATCATTTAAAGAACGAGGGTCAGCATAACGCAAAAAAAATCAGGAAAAAAAACCGGTGGAGCCTGCCGAAGATGAGGCCATTACGGCTCGCCTTTTGGTGTACTCCTCGGGATAGCGTCATTTAAAGAACGAGGGTAAGCAGAACCTAAAAAAAAAACCGGGAAAAAAATCGGAGGAGCCTGCCGAAGATGAGGCCATTACGGCTCGCCATTAGGTGTCCTCGTCAGGATAGCGTGATTTAAAGAACGAGGGTCAGCACAACGTGGAAAAACTGGAAAAAAAACCGGAGAAAAAAACCGAAAGAGCCTGCCAAAGATGAGGCCATTACGGCTCACTTTTAGGTGTCCTCCGTGGGATAGCGTCATTTAAAGAACGAGGGTCAGCACAACGTAAAAAAAAAAAAAAAAACCGTAGAAAAAACCGGAGGAGCCTGCCGCAGATGAGGCCATTACGGCTCGCCTTTAGGTGTCCTCCTCGGGATAGCGTCATTTAAAGAACGACGGTCAGCACAACGTAAAAAAAAATCAGGAAAAAAACCGGTGGAGCCTGCCGAAGATGAGGCCATTACGGCTCGCCTTTTGGTGTCCTCCTCTGGATAGCGTCATTTAAAGAACGAGGGTCAGCACAACGAAAAAAAAATCAGGGAAAAAAACTGGAGAAAAAAACCGGAGGAGCCTGCCGAAGATGAGGCCATTACGGCTCGCGTTTAGGTGTCCTCCTCGGGATAGCATCATATTAAGAACGAGGGTCAGCACAACGTAAAAAAATAACCGAAAAAAAAACCGGAGGAGCCTGCCGAATATGAGGCCATTACGGCTCGCCTTTAGGTGTCCTCCTCGGGATAGCGTCATTTAAAGAACGAGGGTCATCAAAACATAAAAAAAACCAGGAAAAAACCGGAAAAAAAACCGGGAGCCTGCGAAGATGAGGCCATTACGGCTCGCTTTTGGTGTCCTCCTCGGGATAGCGTCTTTAAAGAACGAGGGTAAGCAAACGTAAAAAAAAAAACTGGGAAAAAAATCGAAGGAGCCTGCCGAAGATGAGGCCATTACGGCTCGCCTTTAGGTGTCCCCGTCAGATAGCGTATTTAAAGACGAGGGTCAGCACAACGTAAAAAAAAAACGGGAAAAAAACCGAAGGAGCCTGCCAAGATAGGCCATTACGGCTCGCCTTTAGGTGTCCTCCTCGGGATAGCGTCATTTAAAGAACGAGGGTAACACAACGTAAAAAAAAAAAAAAACCGAAAAAAAAAACCGGAAGAGCCTGCAAGATGAGGCCATTACGGCTCGCTTTTAGGTGTCTCCTCGGATAGCGTCATTTAAAGAACGAGGGTCAGCAAAACTAAAAAAAAATAAAAACGGAAAAAAAACCGAGGAGCCTGCGAAGATGAGGCCATTACGCTCGCTTTTAGGTGTCCTCCTCGGGATAGGTCATTTAAAGAACAGGGTCAGCACAACGTAAAAAAAAAAAAAAAATCGAAAAAAAACCGGAGGAGCCTGCCGAAGATGAGGCCATTACGGCTCGCCTTTAGGTGTCTCCTCGGATAGCGTCATTTAAAGAACGAGGGTCAGCACAACGTAAAAAAAAACAGGAAAAAAACCGGGGAGCCTGCCGAAGATGAGGCCATTACGGCTCGCCTTTAGGTGTCCTCCTCGGATAGCGTCATTTAAAGAACGAGGGTCAGCAAAACATAAAAAAAACGGGAAAAAACAGAAAAAAAACCAGAGGAGCCTGTCGAAGATGAGGCCATTACGGCTCGCCTTTTGGTGTCCTCCTCGGGATAGCGTCATTTAAAGAACGAGGGTCAGCACAACGTAAAAAAAAAAAAAATCGGAAAAAAACCGGAGGAGCCTGCCGAGATGAGGCCATTACGGCTCGCCTTTAGGTGTCCTCCTCGGATAGCGTCATTTAAAGAACGAGGGTCAGCACAACGTAAAAAAAAACAGGAAAAAAACCGGAGGAGCCTGCCGAAGATGAGGCCATTACGGCTCGCCTTTAGGTGTCCTCCTCGGATAGCGTCATTTAAAGAACGAGGGTCAGCAAACATAAAAAAAAAAAAAACCGAAAAAAAACCGAGGAGCCTGCGAAGATGAGGCCATTACGGCTCGCTTTTAGGTGTCCTCCTCGGATAGCGTCATTTAAAGAACGAGGGTCAGCAAACTAAAAAAAAAAAAAAACGAAAAAAAACCGAGGAGCCTGCGAGATGAGGCATTACGGCTCGCTTTAGGTGTCTCCTCGGATAGGTCATTTAAAGAACGAGGGTCAGCACAACGTAAAAAAAAAAAAAAAAACCGAGGAGCCTGCCGAAGATGAGGCCATTACGGCTCGCTTTAGGTGTCCTCCTCGGGATAGCGTCATTTAAAGAACGAGGGTCAGCACAACGTAAAAAAAAATCGGAAAAAAAACCGGAGGAGCCTGCCGAAGATGAGGCCATTACGGCTCGCCTTTAGGTGTCCTCCTCGGATAGCGTCATTTAAAGAACGAGGGTAGCACAACGTAAAAAAAAACCGGGAAAAAACGAAAAAAAACCGAGGAGCCTGCGAAGATGAGGCCATTACGGCTCGCTTTTAGGTGTCCTCCTCGGGATAGCGTCATTTAAAGAACGAGGGTCAGCACAACGTAAAAAAAATAAAAAACGTAGAAAAAAACCGGAGGAGCCTGCCGAAGATGAGGCCATTACGGCTCGCCTTTAGGTGTCCTCCTCGGGATAGCGTCATTTAAAGAACGAGGGTCAGCACAACGTAAAAAAAAATCGGAAAAAAAACCGGGAGCCTGCCGAAGATGAGGCCATTACGGCTCGCTTTAGGTGTCCTCCTCGGGATAGCGTCATTTAAAGAACGAGGGTCAGCACAACGTAAAAAAAAAAAAAAACCGGAAAAAAAACCGAGGAGCCTGCCGAGATGAGGCCATTACGGCTCGCTTTAGGTGTCCTCCTCGGATAGCGTCATTTAAAGAACGAGGGTCAGCACAACGTAAAAAAAAAACGGAAAAAAACCGGAGGAGCCTGCCGAAGATGAGGCCATTACGGCTCGCCTTTAGGTGTCCTCCTCGGATAGCGTCATTTAAAGAACGAGGGTCAGCACAACGTAAAAAAAAAAAAAACGGAAAAAAAACCGGAGGAGCCTGCCGAAGATGAGGCCATTACGGCTCGCCTTTAGGTGTCCTCCTCGGGATAGCGTCATTTAAAGAACGAGGGTCAGCACAACGTAAAAAAAAAAAAAACCGGAAAAAAAACCGGAGGAGCCTGCCGAAGATGAGGCCATTACGGCTCGCCTTTAGGTGTCCTCCTCGGGATAGCGTCATTTAAAGAACGAGGGTCAGCACAACGTAAAAAAAAAAAAAACAGAAAAAAAACCGGGAGCCTGCGAAGATGAGGCCATTACGGCTCGCTTTAGGTGTCCTCCTCGGATAGCGTCATTTAAAGAACGAGGGTCAGCACAACGTAAAAAAAAAAAAAACCGTAGAAAAAAAACCGAGGAGCCTGCCGAAGATGAGGCCATTACGGCTCGCCTTTAGGTGTCCTCCTCGGGATAGCGTCATTTAAAGAACGAGGGTCAGCACAACGTAAAAAAAAAAAAAAATCGGAAAAAAAACCGGAGAGCCTGCCGAAGATGAGGCCATTACGGCTCGCTTTTAGGTGTCCTCCTCGGGATAGCGTCATTTAAAGAACGAGGGTCAGCACAACGTAAAAAAAAAAAAAAACCTAGAAAAAAAACCGGAGGAGCCTGCCGAAGATGAGGCCATTACGGCTCGCCTTTAGGTGTCCTCCTCGGGATAGCGTCATTTAAAGAACGAGGGTCAGCACAACGTAAAAAAAAATCAGGAAAAAAAACCGGAGGAGCCTGCCGAAGATGAGGCCATTACGGCTCGCCTTTAGGTGTCCTCCTCGGATAGCGTCATTTAAAGAACGAGGGTCAGCACAACGTAAAAAAAAAAAAAACGGAAAAAAAACCGGAGGAGCCTGCCGAAGATGAGGCCATTACGGCTCGCCTTTAGGTGTCCTCCTCGGATAGCGTCATTTAAAGAACGAGGGTCAGCACAACGTAAAAAAAATAAAAAACGGAAAAAAAAACCGGAGGAGCCTGCCGAAGATGAGGCCATTACGGCTCGCCTTTAGGTGTCCTCCTCGGATAGCGTCATTAAAGAACGAGGGTCAGCACAACGTAAAAAAAAAACGGAAAAAAACGAGAGCCTGCCGAAGATGAGGCCATTACGGCTCGCTTTAGGTGTCCTCCTCGGGATAGCGTCATTTAAAGAACGAGGGTCAGCACAACGTAAAAAAAAAAAAAAACGAAAAAAAACCGGAGGAGCCTGCCGAAGATGAGGCCATTACGGCTCGCCTTTAGGTGTCCTCCTCGGATAGCGTCATTTAAAGAACGAGGGTCAGCAAACGTAAAAAAAAAAGGAAAAAAAACCGGAGGAGCCTGCCGAAGATGAGGCCATTACGGCTCGCTTTAGGTGTCCTCCTCGGATAGCGTCATTTAAAGAACGAGGGTCAGCACAACGTAAAAAAAAAAAAACCGTAGAAAAAAACCGGAGGAGCCTGCCGAAGATGAGGCCATTACGGCTCGCCTTTAGGTGTCCTCCTCGGGATAGCGTCATTTAAAGAACGAGGGTCAGCACAACGTAAAAAAAAAAAAAATCGGAAAAAAAACCGGAGGAGCCTGCCGAAGATGAGGCCATTACGGCTCGCCTTTAGGTGTCCTCCTCGGGATAGCGTCATTTAAAGAACGAGGGTCAGCACAACGTAAAAAAAAAAAAAAAACGGAAAAAAAACCGGAGGAGCCTGCCGAAGATGAGGCCATTACGGCTCGCTTTAGGTGTCCTCCTCGGGATAGCGTCATTTAAAGAACGAGGGTCAGCACAACGTAAAAAAAAAAAACGGAAAAAAAACCGGAGGAGCCTGCCGAAGATGAGGCCATTACGGCTCGCCTTTAGGTGTCCTCCTCGGGATAGCGTCATTTAAAGAACGAGGGTCAGCACAACGTAAAAAAAAAAAAAAAAAAAAACCGGAGGAGCCTGCCGAAGATGAGGCCATTACGGCTCGCCTTTAGGTGTCCTCCTCGGGATAGCGTCATTTAAAGAACGAGGGTCAGCACAACGTAAAAAAAAAAAAAAAACGGAAAAAAAACCGAGGAGCCTGCCGAAGATGAGGCCATTACGGCTCGCTTTAGGTGTCCTCCTCGGGATAGCGTCATTTAAAGAACGAGGGTCAGCACAACGTAAAAAAAAAAAAAAAACAGAAAAAAACCGGAGGAGCCTGCCGAAGATGAGGCCATTACGGCTCGCCTTTAGGTGTCCTCCTCGGGATAGCGTCATTTAAAGAACGAGGGTCAGCACAACGTAAAAAAAAATAGGAAAAAAAACCGGTGGAGCCTGCCGAAGATGAGGCCATTACGGCTCGCTTTTAGGTGTCCTCCTCGGGATAGCGTCATTTAAAGAACGAGGGTCAGCACAACGTAAAAAAAAAAAAAAACGAAAAAAAACCGGAGGAGCCTGCCGAAGATGAGGCCATTACGGCTCGCTTTAGGTGTCCTCCTCGGATAGCGTCATTTAAAGAACGAGGGTCAGCACAACGTAAAAAAAAAAAAAACGGAAAAAAAACCGGAGGAGCCTGCCGAAGATGAGGCCATTACGGCTCGCCTTTAGGTGTCCTCCTCGGGATAGCGTCATTTAAAGAACGAGGGTCAGCACAACGTAAAAAAAAAAAAAACCGGAAAAAAAAACCGGAGGAGCCTGCCGAAGATGAGGCCATTACGGCTCGCCTTTAGGTGTCCTCCTCGGGATAGCGTCATTTAAAGAACGAGGGTCAGCACAACGTAAAAAAAAAAAAAAACGGAGAAAAAAACCGGAGAGCCTGCCGAAGATGAGGCCATTACGGCTCGCTTTAGGTGTCCTCCTCGGGATAGCGTCATTTAAAGAACGAGGGTCAGCACAACGTAAAAAAAAATAGGAAAAAAAAACCGGAGGAGCCTGCCGAAGATGAGGCCATTACGGCTCGCCTTTAGGTGTCCTCCTCGGGATAGCGTCATTTAAAGAACGAGGGTCAGCACAACGTAAAAAAAAATAGGAAAAAAAAACCGGAGGAGCCTGCCGAAGATGAGGCCATTACGGCTCGCCTTTAGGTGTCCTCCTCGGGATAGCGTCATTTAAAGAACGAGGGTCAGCACAACGTAAAAAAAAAAACGGGAAAAAAACCGGAGGAGCCTGCCGAGATGAGGCCATTACGGCTCGCCTTTAGGTGTCCTCCTCGGATAGCGTCATTTAAAGAACGAGGGTCAGCACAACGTAAAAAAAAAACGGGAAAAAAACCGGAGGAGCCTGCCGAAGATGAGGCCATTACGGCTCGCCTTTAGGTGTCCTCCTCGGGATAGCGTCATTTAAAGAACGAGGGTCAGCACAACGTAAAAAAAAAAAAAACGGAGAAAAAAAACCGGAGGAGCCTGCCGAAGATGAGGCCATTACGGCTCGCTTTAGGTGTCCTCCTCGGGATAGCGTCATTTAAAGAACGAGGGTCAGCACAACGTAAAAAAAAACGGGAAAAAAAACCGGGGAGCCTGCCGAGATGAGGCCATTACGGCTCGCCTTTAGGTGTCCTCCTCGGGATAGCGTCATTTAAAGAACGAGGGTCAGCAAACGTAAAAAAAAAACGGAAAAAAACGGAGAGCCTGCCGAAGATGAGGCCATTACGGCTCGCTTTAGGTGTCCTCCTCGGGATAGCGTCATTTAAAGAACGAGGGTCAGCACAACGTAAAAAAAAAAAACCGGAAAAAAAACCGGAGGAGCCTGCCGAAGATGAGGCCATTACGGCTCGCCTTTAGGTGTCCTCCTCGGGATAGCGTCATTTAAAGAACGAGGGTCAGCACAACGTAAAAAAAAAAAAAAAACGGAGAAAAAAACCGGAGGAGCCTGCCGAAGATGAGGCCATTACGGCTCGCCTTTAGGTGTCCTCCTCGGGATAGCGTCATTTAAAGAACGAGGGTCAGCACAACGTAAAAAAAATAAAAAAACGAGAAAAAAAACCGGAGGAGCCTGCCGAAGATGAGGCCATTACGGCTCGCCTTTAGGTGTCCTCCTCGGGATAGCGTCATTTAAAGAACGAGGGTCAGCACAACGTAAAAAAAAATCAGGAAAAAAAACCGGTGGAGCCTGCCGAAGATGAGGCCATTACGGCTCGCCTTTAGGTGTCCTCCTCGGGATAGCGTCATTTAAAGAACGAGGGTCAGCACAACGTAAAAAAAAATAAAAACCGGAAAAAAAACCGGAGGAGCCTGCCGAAGATGAGGCCATTACGGCTCGCCTTTAGGTGTCCTCCTCGGGATAGCGTCATTTAAAGAACGAGGGTCAGCACAACGTAAAAAAAAAAAAAAACGGAGAAAAAAACCGGAGGAGCCTGCCGAAGATGAGGCCATTACGGCTCGCTTTTAGGTGTCCTCCTCGGGATAGCGTCATTTAAAGAACGAGGGTCAGCACAACGTAAAAAAAAAAAAAAACCGAGAAAAAAACCGGAGGAGCCTGCCGAAGATGAGGCCATTACGGCTCGCCTTTAGGTGTCTCCTCGGATAGCGTCATTTAAAGAACGAGGGTCAGCACAACGTAAAAAAAAATCAGGAAAAAAACCGGAGGAGCCTGCCGAAGATGAGGCCATTACGGCTCGCCTTTAGGTGTCCTCCTCGGGATAGCGTCATTTAAAGAACGAGGGTCAGCACAACGTAAAAAAAAATGGAAAAAACCGAAAAAAAACCGGAGGAGCCTGCCGAAGATGAGGCCATTACGGCTCGCCTTTAGGTGTCCTCCTCGGGATAGCGTCATTTAAAGAACGAGGGTCAGCACAACGTAAAAAAAAAAAAAAAACCGAGAAAAAAACCGGAGAGCCTGCCGAAGATGAGGCCATTACGGCTCGCCTTTAGGTGTCCTCCTCGGGATAGCGTCATTTAAAGAACGAGGGTCAGCACAACGTAAAAAAAAATAAAAAAACGGAAAAAAAACCGGAGAGCCTGCCGAAGATGAGGCCATTACGGCTCGCTTTTAGGTGTCCTCCTCGGGATAGCGTCATTTAAAGAACGAGGGTCAGCACAACGTAAAAAAAAAAAAACGGAAAAAAAACCGGAGGAGCCTGCCGAAGATGAGGCCATTACGGCTCGCCTTTAGGTGTCCTCCTCGGGATAGCGTCATTTAAAGAACGAGGGTCAGCACAACGTAAAAAAAAAACGGAAAAAAACGGAGGAGCCTGCCGAGATGAGGCCATTACGGCTCGCTTTAGGTGTCCTCCTCGGGATAGCGTCATTTAAAGAACGAGGGTCAGCACAACGTAAAAAAAAAAAAACCGGAAAAAAAACGGAGGAGCCTGCCGAAGATGAGGCCATTACGGCTCGCCTTTAGGTGTCCTCCTCGGGATAGCGTCATTTAAAGAACGAGGGTAAGCACAACGTAAAAAAAAAAAAACGGAGAAAAAAACCGGAGGAGCCTGCCGAAGATGAGGCCATTACGGCTCGCCTTTAGGTGTCCTCCTCGGGATAGCGTCATTTAAAGAACGAGGGTCAGCACAACGTAAAAAAAAAAAAACGAGAAAAAAACCGGAGGAGCCTGCCGAAGATGAGGCCATTACGGCTCGCCTTTAGGTGTCCTCCTCGGGATAGCGTCATTTAAAGAACGAGGGTCAGCACAACGTAAAAAAAAAAAAAAAACGAGAAAAAAAACCGGAGGAGCCTGCCGAAGATGAGGCCATTACGGCTCGCCTTTAGGTGTCCTCCTCGGGATAGCGTCATTTAAAGAACGAGGGTCAGCACAACGTAAAAAAAAAAAACGGAAAAAAAACCGGAGGAGCCTGCCGAAGATGAGGCCATTACGGCTCGCTTTTAGGTGTCCTCCTCGGGATAGCGTCATTTAAAGAACGAGGGTCAGCACAACGTAAAAAAAAAAAAAAACGGAGAAAAAAACCGGAGGAGCCTGCCGAAGATGAGGCCATTACGGCTCGCCTTTAGGTGTCCTCCTCGGGATAGCGTCATTTAAAGAACGAGGGTCAGCACAACGTAAAAAAAAAAAAAACGGAAAAAAAACCGGAGGAGCCTGCCGAAGATGAGGCCATTACGGCTCGCCTTTAGGTGTCCTCCTCGGGATAGCGTCATTTAAAGAACGAGGGTCAGCACAACGTAAAAAAAAAATCAGGAAAAAAAAACCGGAGGAGCCTGCCGAAGATGAGGCCATTACGGCTCGCTTTAGGTGTCCTCCTCGGGATAGCGTCATTTAAAGAACGAGGTCAGCACAACGTAAAAAAAAAAAAAAACGAGAAAAAAACCGGAGGAGCCTGCCGAAGATGAGGCCATTACGGCTCGCCTTTAGGTGTCCTCCTCGGGATAGCGTCATTTAAAGAACGAGGGTCAGCACAACGTAAAAAAAAAAAAAAACCGGAAAAAAAACCGGAGGAGCCTGCCGAAGATGAGGCCATTACGGCTCGCTTTAGGTGTCTCCTCGGATAGCGTCATTTAAAGAACGAGGGTCAGCACAACGTAAAAAAAAAAACGGAAAAAAAACCGGAGGAGCCTGCCGAAGATGAGGCCATTACGGCTCGCCTTTAGGTGTCCTCCTCGGGATAGCGTCATTTAAAGAACGAGGGTCAGCACAACGTAAAAAAAAAATGGAAAAAAACGGGGAGCCTGCCGAAGATGAGGCCATTACGGCTCGCCTTTAGGTGTCCTCCTCGGGATAGCGTCATTTAAAGAACGAGGGTCAGCACAACGTAAAAAAAAACGGAAAAAAAACCGGAGGAGCCTGCCGAAGATGAGGCCATTACGGCTCGCCTTTAGGTGTCCTCCTCGGATAGCGTCATTTAAAGAACGAGGGTCAGCACAACGTAAAAAAAAAAGAAAAAAACGGAGAAAAAAACCGGAGGAGCCTGCCGAAGATGAGGCCATTACGGCTCGCCTTTAGGTGTCCTCCTCGGGATAGCGTCATTTAAAGAACGAGGGTCAGCACAACGTAAAAAAAAAAAAAAACGGAAAAAAACCGGAGGAGCCTGCCGAAGATGAGGCCATTACGGCTCGCCTTTAGGTGTCCTCCTCGGGATAGCGTCATTTAAAGAACGAGGGTCAGCACAACGTAAAAAAAAAAATCGGAAAAAAAACCGGAGGAGCCTGCCGAAGATGAGGCCATTACGGCTCGCTTTTAGGTGTCCTCCTCGGGATAGCGTCATTTAAAGAACGAGGGTCAGCACAACGTAAAAAAAAATAAAAAAACGAGAAAAAAACGGAGGAGCCTGCCGAAGATGAGGCCATTACGGCTCGCCTTTAGGTGTCCTCCTCGGGATAGCGTCATTTAAAGAACGAGGGTCAGCACAACGTAAAAAAAAAACAGGAAAAAAAACCGGGGAGCCTGCCGAAGATGAGGCCATTACGGCTCGCTTTTAGGTGTCCTCCTCGGGATAGCGTCATTTAAAGAACGAGGGTCAGCACAACGTAAAAAAAAAAAAAAACAGAAAAAAACCGGAGGAGCCTGCCGAAGATGAGGCCATTACGGCTCGCCTTTAGGTGTCCTCCTCGGGATAGCGTCATTTAAAGAACGAGGGTCAGCACAACGTAAAAAAAAAAAATAGAAAAAAACCGGAGGAGCCTGCCGAAGATGAGGCCATTACGGCTCGCCTTTAGGTGTCCTCCTCGGGATAGCGTCATTTAAAGAACGAGGGTCAGCACAACGTAAAAAAAAAAAACGAAAAAAAACCGGAGGAGCCTGCCGAAGATGAGGCCATTACGGCTCGCCTTTAGGTGTCCTCCTCGGGATAGCGTCATTTAAAGAACGAGGGTCAGCACAACGTAAAAAAAAAAAAACCGGGAAAAAAAACCGGAGGAGCCTGCCGAAGATGAGGCCATTACGGCTCGCCTTTAGGTGTCCTCCTCGGGATAGCGTCATTTAAAGAACGAGGGTCAGCACAACGTAAAAAAAAAACGGAAAAAAAACCGGAGGAGCCTGCCGAAGATGAGGCCATTACGGCTCGCCTTTAGGTGTCCTCCTCGGGATAGCGTCATTTAAAGAACGAGGGTCAGCACAACGTAAAAAAAAAAAAAAACCGAGAAAAAAACCGGAGGAGCCTGCCGAAGATGAGGCCATTACGGCTCGCCTTTAGGTGTCCTCCTCGGGATAGCGTCATTTAAAGAACGAGGGTCAGCACAACGTAAAAAAAAAAAAAAAACGGAAAAAAAAACCGGAGGAGCCTGCCGAAGATGAGGCCATTACGGCTCGCCTTTAGGTGTCCTCCTCGGGATAGCGTCATTTAAAGAACGAGGGTCAGCACAACGTAAAAAAAAAAACGGAAAAAAAACCGGAGGAGCCTGCCGAAGATGAGGCCATTACGGCTCGCCTTTAGGTGTCCTCCTCGGGATAGCGTCATTTAAAGAACGAGGGTCAGCACAACGTAAAAAAAAAACCGGGAAAAAAAACCGGAGGAGCCTGCCGAAGATGAGGCCATTACGGCTCGCCTTTAGGTGTCCTCCTCGGGATAGCGTCATTTAAAGAACGAGGGTCAGCACAACGTAAAAAAAAAAAACCGGAAAAAAAACCGGAGGAGCCTGCCGAAGATGAGGCCATTACGGCTCGCCTTTAGGTGTCCTCCTCGGGATAGCGTCATTTAAAGAACGAGGGTCAGCACAACGTAAAAAAAAAAAAAAAACGGAAAAAAACCGGAGGAGCCTGCCGAAGATGAGGCCATTACGGCTCGCCTTTAGGTGTCCTCCTCGGGATAGCGTCATTTAAAGAACGAGGGTCAGCACAACGTAAAAAAAAAAAACGGAAAAAAACCGGAGGAGCCTGCCGAAGATGAGGCCATTACGGCTCGCCTTTAGGTGTCCTCCTCGGATAGCGTCATTTAAAGAACGAGGGTCAGCACAACGTAAAAAAAAAACGGAAAAAAAACCGGTGGAGCCTGCCGAAGATGAGGCCATTACGGCTCGCCTTTAGGTGTCCTCCTCGGGATAGCGTCATTTAAAGAACGAGGGTCAGCACAACGTAAAAAAAAAAAAAAACGAGAAAAAAACCGGAGGAGCCTGCCGAAGATGAGGCCATTACGGCTCGCCTTTAGGTGTCCTCCTCGGGATAGCGTCATTTAAAGAACGAGGGTCAGCACAACGTAAAAAAAAAAAAACGGAAAAAAAACCGGAGGAGCCTGCCGAAGATGAGGCCATTACGGCTCGCCTTTAGGTGTCCTCCTCGGGATAGCGTCATTTAAAGAACGAGGGTCAGCACAACGTAAAAAAAAAACGGAAAAAAACCGGAGGAGCCTGCCGAAGATGAGGCCATTACGGCTCGCCTTTAGGTGTCCTCCTCGGGATAGCGTCATTTAAAGAACGAGGGTCAGCACAACGTAAAAAAAATAGGAAAAAAACCGGAGGAGCCTGCCGAAGATGAGGCCATTACGGCTCGCCTTTAGGTGTCCTCCTCGGGATAGCGTCATTTAAAGAACGAGGGTCAGCACAACGTAAAAAAAAACGGAAAAAAAACCGGAGGAGCCTGCCGAAGATGAGGCCATTACGGCTCGCCTTTAGGTGTCCTCCTCGGGATAGCGTCATTTAAAGAACGAGGGTCAGCACAACGTAAAAAAAAAAAAAAAACCGGAGAAAAAAACCGGAGGAGCCTGCCGAAGATGAGGCCATTACGGCTCGCCTTTAGGTGTCCTCCTCGGGATAGCGTCATTTAAAGAACGAGGGTCAGCACAACGTAAAAAAAAAAAAAATCGGAAAAAAAAACCGGAGGAGCCTGCCGAAGATGAGGCCATTACGGCTCGCCTTTAGGTGTCCTCCTCGGATAGCGTCATTTAAAGAACGAGGGTCAGCACAACGTAAAAAAATAAAAAAACGGGAAAAAAAAACCGGAGGAGCCTGCCGAAGATGAGGCCATTACGGCTCGCCTTTAGGTGTCCTCCTCGGGATAGCGTCATTTAAAGAACGAGGGTCAGCACAACGTAAAAAAAATCGGAAAAAAACCGGAGGAGCCTGCCGAAGATGAGGCCATTACGGCTCGCTTTTAGGTGTCCTCCTCGGGATAGCGTCATTTAAAGAACGAGGGTCAGCACAACGTAAAAAAAAATAAAAAACGGGAAAAAAACCGGAGGAGCCTGCCGAAGATGAGGCCATTACGGCTCGCCTTTAGGTGTCCTCCTCGGGATAGCGTCATTTAAAGAACGAGGGTCAGCACAACGTAAAAAAAAAAAAAACGGAAAAAAAACCGGAGAGCCTGCCGAAGATGAGGCCATTACGGCTCGCCTTTAGGTGTCCTCCTCGGGATAGCGTCATTTAAAGAACGAGGGTCAGCACAACGTAAAAAAAAATCGGAAAAAAAACCGGAGGAGCCTGCCGAAGATGAGGCCATTACGGCTCGCCTTTAGGTGTCCTCCTCGGGATAGCGTCATTTAAAGAACGAGGGTCAGCACAACGTAAAAAAAATCAGGAAAAAAAACCGATGGAGCCTGCCGAAGATGAGGCCATTACGGCTCGCTTTAGGTGTCCTCCTCGGGATAGCGTCATTTAAAGAACGAGGGTCAGCACAACGTAAAAAAAAAATCCGAAAAAAAAACCGGAGGAGCCTGCCGAAGATGAGGCCATTACGGCTCGCTTTAGGTGTCCTCCTCGGGATAGCGTCATTTAAAGAACGAGGGTCAGCACAACGTAAAAAAAAAAAAAAAAAACCGGAAAAAAACCGGAAGAGCCTGCCGAAGATGAGGCCATTACGGCTCGCTTTAGGTGTCCTCCTCGGGATAGCGTCATTTAAAGAACGAGGGTCAGCACAACGTAAAAAAATAAAAAAACGGAGAAAAAAAACCGGAGGAGCCTGCCGAAGATGAGGCCATTACGGCTCGCCTTTAGGTGTCCTCCTCGGGATAGCGTCATTTAAAGAACGAGGGTCAGCACAACGTAAAAAAAAATCAGGAAAAAAAACCGGTGGAGCCTGCCGAAGATGAGGCCATTACGGCTCGCCTTTAGGTGTCCTCCTCGGATAGCGTCATTTAAAGAACGAGGGTCAGCACAACGTAAAAAAAAAACCGGGAAAAAAACCGGAGGAGCCTGCCGAAGATGAGGCCATTACGGCTCGCTTTAGGTGTCCTCCTCGGGATAGCGTCATTTAAAGAACGAGGGTCAGCACAACGTAAAAAAAAAAAAAAACGAGAAAAAAACCGGAGGAGCCTGCCGAAGATGAGGCCATTACGGCTCGCCTTTAGGTGTCCTCCTCGGGATAGCGTCATTTAAAGAACGAGGGTCAGCACAACGTAAAAAAAAAAAAGGAAAAAAAACGGAGGAGCCTGCCGAAGATGAGGCCATTACGGCTCGCCTTTAGGTGTCCTCCTCGGGATAGCGTCATTTAAAGAACGAGGGTCAGCACAACGTAAAAAAAAATAGGAAAAAAACCGGGGAGCCTGCCGAAGATGAGGCCATTACGGCTCGCCTTTAGGTGTCCTCCTCGGATAGCGTCATTTAAAGAACGAGGGTCAGCACAACGTAAAAAAAAAAAAAACGGAAAAAAAAACCGGGGAGCCTGCGAAGATGAGGCCATTACGGCTCGCTTTTAGGTGTCCTCCTCGGGATAGCGTCATTTAAAGAACGAGGGTCAGCACAACGTAAAAAAAAAAAAAAAACGGAAAAAAAAACCGGAGAGCCTGCCGAAGATGAGGCCATTACGGCTCGCTTTTAGGTGTCCTCCTCGGGATAGCGTCATTTAAAGAACGAGGGTCAGCACAACGTAAAAAAAAAAAAAAAAACGAGAAAAAAAACCGGAGAGCCTGCCGAAGATGAGGCCATTACGGCTCGCCTTTAGGTGTCCTCCTCGGGATAGCGTCATTTAAAGAACGAGGGTCAGCACAACGTAAAAAAAAAAAAGGAAAAAAAACCGGGGAGCCTGCCGAAGATGAGGCCATTACGGCTCGCTTTTAGGTGTCCTCCTCGGGATAGCGTCATTTAAAGAACGAGGGTCAGCACAACGTAAAAAAAAAAAAGGAAAAAAAACCGGAGGAGCCTGCCGAAGATGAGGCCATTACGGCTCGCTTTAGGTGTCCTCCTCGGGATAGCGTCATTTAAAGAACGAGGGTCAGCACAACGTAAAAAAAAAAATCAGGAAAAAAAACCGGAGGAGCCTGCCGAAGATGAGGCCATTACGGCTCGCCTTTAGGTGTCCTCCTCGGGATAGCGTCATTTAAAGAACGAGGGTCAGCACAACGTAAAAAAAAAGGAAAAAAACGGAAAAAAAAACCGGAGAGCCTGCCGAAGATGAGGCCATTACGGCTCGCCTTTAGGTGTCCTCCTCGGGATAGCGTCATTTAAAGAACGAGGGTCAGCACAACGTAAAAAAAAAAAAAAAAAGAAAAAAACCGGAGAGCCTGCCGAAGATGAGGCCATTACGGCTCGCTTTAGGTGTCCTCCTCGGGATAGCGTCATTTAAAGAACGAGGGTCAGCACAACGTAAAAAAAAAAAAAAAGAAAAAAAAACCGGAGGAGCTGCCGAAGATGAGGCCATTACGGCTCGCCTTTAGGTGTCCTCCTCGGGATAGCGTCATTTAAAGAACGAGGGTCAGCACAACGTAAAAAAAAATCGGAAAAAAAAACCGGTGGAGCCTGCCGAAGATGAGGCCATTACGGCTCGCTTTTAGGTGTCCTCCTCGGATAGCGTCATTTAAAGAACGAGGGTCAGCACAACGTAAAAAAAAAAAACCGGAAAAAAACGGAGGAGCCTGCAAGATGAGGCCATTACGGCTCGCTTTAGGTGTCCTCCTCGGATAGCGTCATTTAAAGAACGAGGGTCAGCACAACGTAAAAAAAAAAAAACCGAGAAAAAAAACCGGAGGAGCCTGCCGAAGATGAGGCCATTACGGCTCGCCTTTAGGTGTCCTCCTCGGATAGCGTCATTTAAAGAACGAGGGTCAGCACAACGTAAAAAAAAAAAAAAAATCGGAAAAAAAACGGAGGAGCCTGCGAAGATGAGGCCATTACGGCTCGCTTTTAGGTGTCCTCCTCGGGATAGCGTCATTTAAAGAACGAGGGTAGCACAACGTAAAAAAAATAAAAAAAAAAAAAAAAAACCGGAGGAGCCTGCCGCAGATGAGGCCATTACGGCTCGCCTTTAGGTGTCCTCCTCGGGATAGCGTCATTTAAAGAACGAGGGTCAGCACAACGTAAAAAAAAAATTACGGAAAAAAAAACCGGAGGAGCCTGCCGAAGATGAGGCCATTACGGCTCGCCTTTAGGTGTCCTCCTCGGGATAGCGTCATTTAAAGAACGAGGGTCAGCACAACGTAAAAAAAAAAAACCGGGAAAAAAACGGGAGGAGCCTGCCGAAGATGAGGCCATTACGGCTCGCCTTTAGGTGTCCTCCTCGGGATAGCGTCATTTAAAGAACGAGGGTCAGCACAACGTAAAAACTAAAAAAAACCGGAGAAAAAAACCGGAAGAGCCTGCCAAGATGAGGCCATTACGGCTCGCTTTAGGTGTCCTCCTCGGGATAGCGTCATTTAAAGAACGAGGGTCAGCACAACGTAAAAAAAAATAAAAAAAAACGAGAAAAAAACCGGAGGAGCCTGCCGCAGATGAGGCCATTACGGCTCGCCTTTAGGTGTCCTCCTCGGGATAGCGTCATTTAAAGAACGAGGGTCAGCACAACGTAAAAAAAAAATCAGGAAAAAAAACCGGTGGAGCCTGCCGAAGATGAGGCCATTACGGCTCGCCTTTAGGTGTCCTCCTCGGATAGCGTCATTTAAAGAACGAGGTCAGCAAACGTAAAAAAAAAAAAAAACGGAAAAAAAACGAGGAGCCTGCCGAAGATGAGGCCATTACGGCTCCTTTTAGGTGTCTCCTCGGGATAGCATCATTTAAAGAACGAGGGTCAGCACAACGTAAAAAAATAAAAAAAAACCAAGAAAAAAACCGGAGGCCTACCGAAGATGAGGCCATTACGGCTCGCCTTTAGGTGTCCTCTCGGGATAGCATCATTTAAAGAACGAGGGTCAGCACAACGTAAAAAAAAACCAGGAAAAAAAAACCAGTGGAGCCTGCCAAAGATGAGGCCATTACGGCTCGCCTTTTGGTGCCCTCCTCTGGATAGCGTCATTTAAAGAACGAGGGTCAGCACAACGAAAAAAAAAAAAAAAAAACGGAGAAAAAAACCGGAGGAGCCTGCCGAAGATGAGGCCATTACGGCTCGCCTTTAGGTGTCCTCCTCGGGATAGCATCATTTAAGAACGAGGGTAAGCACAACGTAAAAAAAATAAAAAAATCGGAGAAAAAACCGGAAGAGCCTGCCGAAGATGAGGCCATTACGGCTCCTTTTAGGTTCCTCTCGGGATAGCGTCATTTAAAGAACGAGGGTAGCAAACGTAAAAAAAAATGAAAAAAATAGGAGCCTGCGAGATGAGGCCATTACGGCCGCCTTTGGTGTCCTCCAGGGAAGCTCATTGAAAGAGTCCACAACTACAAGAAAACGAGGAAAAAAAGAGTGAAGCCGCCGAAGAAGCCATAGGTCGCTTAGTGTCCTCCTCGAAGCGTCATTTAAAACAACGAGCTCAAGCAAGTCCAGACAACTGTCAAAAAAAAACGGTAGAAAAAAAACAAGCTCCAAGATGAGGCCAATTAGCTCCTTTAGTGTCTCTCGGATAGTCATTAGAGGGAGAAACAAATAAAAAAAAGGAAAAAAACTCAGGAGCCTGCCGAAGATAGGCATTGCTGCCTTGGTGTCCTTGGGAAGGTCATTTAGAACGAGGGTCAGACAACTAAAAAAAGTGGAAAAAAACTTAAGCTCTAAGATGTCCGGTCCCTTTCACGGTTGCTCCTTGCCTGTCCGGATCGCAAAAAATCCTGGAGAAAATTAGCTGATCATGACCGCAAGAGAGGGGAAGGCTCCAGTTGGAAAACCAAGACTTTTAGCTTTTAGCTCTGCCAAGCTTGAAAAAAACTGAGTTAACCTGGAGGAGCCTCCAATAGGCCCATTACGGCTCAACTTTAGCTTTCCTGTTCCTTGAAACTGGTGGCATCTCCTATAAAGAACCAGTAAATCTGGAAGCACTAGCAAAACCTGCAGTGAGGATTAACGTGCTAGGATGACTTTTAAAAAGTCATGAATAAACTAGTCCTGCATTTTTCCTTTGACCTTTTTTTATTTTTTTTTTACAATTTTTTTTTTTTTTTTTTTTTTTTTTTTTTTTTAAGAAAACACAAAAAAAAAAATATTCTTTTTTGCCTAAAAGTATAAAAATAAAGAATTTCAAAAAACATCCAACTAAACAAAAAAATTTAAAAAGTTTTAAATTTTAAAATTAATTTATTCTATATTTGTGAAAAATAGCTTTATCCGTGAAAAAAATATACTTGAAATAAATTTTTATTTCAAATACAAATTTTTTTTTTTGAATTTTTAATTTAAAAATTAAATTTTTTATTTAAAGTAGAAAATAAATAAAGTCAGCAATATTTCGAAGACAAAAAAAGATGAAAACTTTTATTTTTAAATTTTGAAACCAAAAAAAAATTTTTTGCCTAAAAGTATAAAATAAAGAATTTCAAAAAATCCAAAAAAAATTAAAAATTTAAATTTTAAAATTAATTATTCTATATTTGTGAAAAAATAGCTTTATCCGTGAAAAAAAATATACTTGAAATAAAATTTTTGATTTCAAAATAAAAATTTTCATTTTTTGAAATTTTAAATTAAAAATTAAATTTTTTATTTAAAGTAGAAAAATAAAATAAAGTCCAGCAATATTTCAAGACAAAAAAAGATGAAAACTTTTATTTTAAATTTTGAAACAAAAAAATAATTTTTTGCCTAAAAGTATAAAAATAAAGAATTTCAAAAAATCCAAAAAAAAAATTTAAAAATTTAAATTTTAAAATTAATTTATTCTATATTTGTGAAAAAATAGCTTTATCCGGTGAAAAAAATATACTTGAAAAAATTTTTGATTTCAAAATACAAATTTTTTTTTTTTTTGAAATTTTAAATTTAAAAATTAAATTTTTATTTAAAGTAAAAAATAAAATAAAGTCCAGCAATATTTCAAAGACAAAAAAAGATGAAAACTTTTATTTTTAAATTTTGAAACCAAAAAATAATTTTTTGCCTAAAAGTATAAAAATAAAGAATTTCAAAATATCCAAAAACAAAAATTTAAAAATTTAAATTTTTAAAATTAATTTATTCTATATTTGTGAAAAAATAGCTTTATCCGTGAAAAAAATATACTTGAAATAAATTTTTGATTTCAAAATACAAATTTTTCATTTTTTTGAATTTTAAATTAAAAATTAAATTTTTTATTTAAAGTAAAAAATAAAATAAAGTCCAGCAATATTTCAAGACAAAAAAGATGAAAACTTTTTATTTTTAAATTTTGAAACCAAAAAATAATTTTTTTGCCTAAAAGTATAAAAATAAAGAATTTCAAAAATATCCAAAAACAAAAATTAAAAAATTTAAATTTTAAAATTAATTTATTCTATATTTGTGAAAAAATAGCTTTATCCGGTGAAAAAAATATACTTGAAATAAAATTTTTGATTTCAAAATACAAAATTTTTTTTTTTTTGAATTTTTAAATTAAAAATTAAATTTTTTATTTAAAGTAAAAAATAAATAAAGTCCAGCAATATTTCGAAGACAAAAAAAGATGAAAACTTTTTATTTTTAAATTTTGAAACAAAAAAATAATTTTTTTGCCTAAAAGTATAAAAATAAAGAATTTCAAAAATATCCAAAAACAAAAAATTTAAAAATTTAAATTTTTAAAATTAATTTATTCTATATTTGTGAAAAAATAGCTTTATCCGGTGAAAAAAATATACTTGAAATAAAATTTTTGATTTCAAAATACAAAATTTTTCATTTTTTTGAAATTTTAAATTAAAAATTAAATTTTTTATTTAAAGTAAAAAATAAAATAAAGTCCAGCAATATTTCGAAGACAAAAAAAAGATGAAAACTTTTTATTTTTAAATTTTGAAACAAAAAAATAATTTTTTTGCCTAAAAGTATAAAAATAAAGAATTTCAAAAATATCCAACAAACAAAAAATTTAAAAATTTAAATTTTTAAAATTAATTTATTCTATATTTGTGAAAAAATAGCTTTTCCGGTGAAAAAAATATACTTGAAAAAAATTTTTGATTTCAAAATACAAATTTTTCATTTTTTTGAATTTTTAAATTTAAAAATTAAATTTTTTATTTAAAGTAAAAAATAAAATAAAGTCCAGCAATATTTCGAAGACAAAAAAAGATGAAAACTTTTATTTTTAAATTTTGAAACCAAAAAAAATATTTTTTGCCTAAAAGTATAAAAATAAAGAATTTCAAAAATATCCAAAAACAAAAAATTTAAAAATTTAAATTTTTAAAATTAATTTATTCTATATTTGTGAAAAAATAGCTTTATCCGTGAAAAAAATATACTTGAAATAAAATTTTTGATTTCAAAATACAAATTTTTCATTTTTTGAATTTTTAAATTTAAAAATTAAATTTTTTATTTAAAGTAGAAAATAAAATAAAGTCCAGCAATATTTCGAAGACAAAAAAAGATGAAAACTTTTATTTTTAAATTTTGAAACCAAAAAAATAATTTTTTTGCCTAAAAGTATAAAAATAAAGAATTTCAAAAATATCCAACAAACAAAAAATTTAAAAAGTTTAAATTTTAAAATTAATTTATTCTATATTTGTGAAAAAATAGCTTTATCCGGTGAAAAAAATATACTTGAAATAAAATTTTTGATTTCAAAATACAAATTTTTTTTTTTTGAATTTTTAAATTTAAAAATTAAATTTTTTATTTAAAGTAGAAAAATAAAATAAAGTCCAGCAATATTTCGAAGACAAAAAAAGATGAAAACTTTTTATTTTTAAATTTTGAAACCAAAAAATAATTTTTTTGCCTAAAAGTATAAAAATAAAGAATTTCAAAAATATCCAAAAACAAAAAATTTAAAAAGTTTAAATTTTAAAATTAATTTATTCTATATTTGTGAAAAATAGCTTTATCCGGTGAAAAAAATATACTTGAAATAAAATTTTTGATTTCAAAATACAAATTTTTTTTTTTTTGAATTTTAAATTTAAAAATTAAATTTTTTATTTAAAGTAAAAAATAAAATAAAGTCCAGCAATATTTCAAGACAAAAAAAAGATGAAAACTTTTTATTTTTAAATTTTGAAACCAAAAAATAATTTTTT
>NC_092053.1:70779798-70838225 GCF_003086295.3 Arachis hypogaea
TTTTTTTCTACGTTGTGCTTACCTCGTTTTTAAATGATGCTATCCCGAGGAGGACACCTAAAGGCGAGCCGTAATGGCCTCATCTTCGGCAGGCTCCTCTGGTTTTTTTTTCTACGGTTTTTTTATTTTTTTTTACGTTGTGCTGACCCTCGTTCTTTAAATGACGCTATCCGAGGAGGACACCTAAAAGCGAGCCGTAATGGCCTCATCTTCGACAGGCTCCACCGGTTTTTTTTCCTGATTTTTTTTACGTTTTGCTGACCCTCGTTCTTTAAATGACGCTATCCCGAGGAGGACACCTAAAGGCGAGCCGTAATGGCCTCATCTCGCAGGCTCCTCCGGTTTTTTTCTACGGATTTTTTTTTACGTTGTGCTGACCCTCGTTCTTTAAATGACGCTATCCCGAGGAGGACACCTAAAAGCGAGCCGTAATGGCCTCATCTTGGCAGGCTCTTCCGGTTTTTTTCTTTTTTTTCCCCAGTTTTTTACGTTGTGCTGACCCTCGTTCTTTAAATGACGCTATCCCGAGGAGACACCTAAAGGCGAGCCGTAATGGCCTCATCTGCGGCAGGCTCCTCGGTTTTTTTCCTTTTTTTTACGTTATGCTGACCCTCGTTCTTTAAATCACGCTATCCTGAGGAGGACACCTAAAGGCGAGCCGTAATGCCTCATCTTCGGCAGGCTCCTCCGATTTTTTTCCCGATTTTTTTACGTTTGCTTACCCTCGTTCTTAAATGACGCTATCCCGAGGAGGACACCTAAAAGGCGAGCCGTAATGGCCTCATCTTCGGCAGGCTCCACCGGTTTTTTTCCTATTTTTTTTACGTTGTGCTGACCCTCGTTCTTTAAATGACGCTATCCCGAGGAGACCTAAAGGCGAGCCGTAATGGCCTCATCTTCGGCAGGCTCCTCCGGTTTTTTTTATTTTTTTTACGTTGTGCTGACCCTCGTTCTTTAAATGACGCTATCCCGAGGAGGACACCTAAAGCGAGCCGTAAATCCTCATCTCGGCAGGCTCTCCGTTTTTTTTTAATTTTTTTTTTTTACTTGTGCTGACCTCGTTTCTTTAAATGACGCTATACCCGAGGAGGACACCTAAAAGCGAGCCGTAATGGCCTCATCTTCGGCAGGCTTACCACTGGTTTGTTTTTTCCCCCCCTAGTATTTTTTTTTAACGTTGTGCTGACCTCGTTCTTTAAATGACGCTATCCCGAGGAGGACTCACCTCAAAGGCAAGGACCGTAATGGCCCTCATCTAGCGGCAGGCTCCTCCGGTTTTTTTCTACGGTTTTTTTATTTTTTTTTACGTTGTGCTGACCCTCGTTCTTTAAATGACGCTATCCCGAGGAGGACACCTAAAAGCGAGCCGTAATGGCCTCATCTTTGGCAGGCTCTTCCGGTTTTTTTTCTCCGATTTCCCGTTTTTCTAACGTTGTGCTACCCTCGTTCTTTAATGAGCTATCCGAGGAGGACACCTAAAGCGAGCCGTAATGGCCTTCTTCGGCAGGCTCCCTGGTTTTTTTTTTCTATTTTTTTTTTACGTTGTGCTGACCCTCGTTCTTTAAATGACGCTATCCCGAGGAGGACACCTAAAGCGAGCCGTAATGGCCTCATCTCGGCAGGTCCTCCGTTTTTTTTCCGATTTTTTTTTTTACGTTGTGCTTACCCTCTTCTTTAAATGACGCTATCCCGAGGAGGACACTAAAGGCGAGCCGTAATGGCCTCATCTGTGGCAGGCTCCTCCGGTTTTTTTTCCCGTTTTTTTTTTTTTTACGTTGTGCTTGACCCTCGTTCTTTAAATGAGCTATCCCGAGAGGACACCTAAAGGCGAGCCGTAATGGCCTCATCTTCGGCAGGCTCCTCCGTTTTTTTTCTACCGGTTTTTTTTTTTTTACGTTTGTACCTCGTTCTTAAATAGTATCGAAGACCCTAACGGCCTATCCTCTCTCGGCAGGCTCCCGGTTTTTTTTTTTTTTTTTTTACGTTTGCTACCCTCGTTCTTTAAATGACGCTATCCCGAGGAGGTCACCTAAAGCGAGCCGTAATGGCCTCATCTCGCAGGCTCCTTTTTTTTTTTTTTTTTTTTTTTTTTTTTTGCTCCCCGTTTTTTTTCAGAACATAAACAGGTATGTCTCTTCGATTTTTTTTTCCGTTTTTTTTTTTTACGTTGTGCTACCCTCGTTTTTAAATGATGCTATCCCGAGGAGGACACCTAAAGGCGAGCCGTAATGGCCTCATCTTCGGCAGGCTCCTCTGGTTTTTTTTCTACGGTTTTTTTATTTTTTTTTACGTTGTGCTGACCCTCGTTCTTTAAATGACGCTATCCCGAGGAGGACACCTAAAAGCGAGCCGTAATGGCCTCATCTTCGCAGGCTCCTCGGTTTTTTTTTTTTTTTTTTTTTTTTTTTACGTTTTGCTGACCCTCGTTCTTTAAATGACGCTATCCCGAGGAGGACACCTAAAGCGAGCCGTAATGGCCTCATCTTCGGCAGGCTCCACCGGTTTTTTTTCCTGATTTTTTTTTTACGTTGTGCTGACCCTCGTTCTTTAAATGACGCTATCCCGAGGAGGACACCTAAAGGCGAGCCGTAATGGCCTCATCTGCGGCAGGCTCCTCCGGTTTTTTTTCTACGGTTTTTTTATTTTTTTTACGTTGTGCTGACCCTCGTTCTTTAAATGACGCTATCCCGAGGAGGACACCTAAAAGCGAGCCGTAATGGCCTCATCTTCGGCAGGCTCTTCCGGTTTTTTTCTCCGGTTTTTTTTCCGTTTTTTTCTACGTTGTGCTTACCCTCGTTCTTTAAATGATGCTATCCCGAGGAGGACACCTAAAGGCGAGCCGTAATGGCCTCATCTTCGGCAGGCTCCTCCGGTTTTTTTTTCGGTTTTTTTTTTACGTTGTGCTGACCCTCGTTCTTTAAATGACGTATCCGAGAGGACACCTAAAGCGAGCCGTAATGGCCTCATCTTCGGCAGGCTCCACCGTTTTTTTCCGATTTTTTTTTACGTTGTGCTGACCCTCTTCTTTAAATGACGCTATCCCGAGGAGGACACCAAAAGGCGAGCCGTAATGGCCTCATCTTCGGCAGGCTCTTCCGGTATTTTTTCTCGGTTTTTTTTTCCATTTTTTTTTCTACGTTGTGCTTACCCTCGTTCTTTAAATGACGCTATCCCGAGGAGGACACCTAAAGGCGAGCCGTAATGGCCTCATCTTCGGCAGGCTCCTCCGGTTTTTTTTCCGGTTTTTTTATTTTTTTTTTACGTTGTGCTGACCCTCGTTCTTTAAATGACGCTATCCGAGGAGGACACCTAAAAGCGAGCCGTAATGGCCTCATCTTCGGCAGGCTCCACCGTTTTTTTTCCTGATTTTTTTTTACGTTGTGCTGACCCTCGTTCTTTAAATGACGTATCCCGAGGAGGACACCTAAAAGCGAGCCGTAATGGCCTCATCTTCGGCAGGCTCCACCGGTTTTTTTCCTGGTTTTTTTTTATTTACGTTGTGCTGACCCTCGTTCTTTAAATGACGCTATCCGAGGAGACACCTAAAGCGAGCCGTAATGGCCTCATCTTCGGCAGGCTCCTCCGGTTTTTTTTCCTATTTTTTTTTTTTTTTTTTACGTTGTGCTGACCCTCGTTCTTTAAATGACGCTATCCCGAGGAGGACACCTAAAGCGAGCCGTAATGGCCTCATCTTCGGCAGGCTCTCCGGTTTTTTTCCGTTTTTTTTTTTTTTTTTACGTTGTGCTGACCTCGTTCTTTAAATGACGCTATCCCGAGAGGACACTAAAAGCGAGCCGTAATGGCCTCATCTTCGGCAGCTCCCGGTTTTTTTCTCCGATTTTTTTTTTTTTACGTTGTGCTGACCCTCGTTCTTTAAATGACGCTATCCCGAGGAGGACACCTAAAAGCGAGCCGTAATGGCCTCATCTTCGGCAGGCTCCACCGGTTTTTTTTGTTTTTTTTTTTTTGCTACCTCGTTCTTTAATGACGCTATCCCGAGGAGCCCTAAGCAGCCTAATGGCCTCATCTCGGCAGGCTCCCCGGTTTTTTTCTTTTTTTTTTTTTTTTACGTTGTGCTGACCCTCGTTCTTTAAATGACGCTATCCCGAGGAGGACACCTAAAAGCGAGCCGTAATGGCCTCATCTTCGGCAGCTCTTCCGGTTTTTTTCTCGTTTTTTTTCCCGTTTTTTCTACGTTGTGCTTACCCTCGTTTTTAAATGATGCTATCCCGAGGAGGACACCTAAAGCGAGCCGTAATGGCCTCATCTTCGGCAGGCTCCTCCGTTTTTTTCTATGGTTTTTTTTTTTTTTTACGTTGTGCTGACCCTCGTTCTTTAAATGACGTTATCCCGAGGAGGACACCTAAAGGCGAGCCGTAATGGCCTCATCTTCGGCAGGCTCCTCCGGTTTTCCGATTTTTTTTACGTTTGCTGACCCTCGTTCTTTAAATGACGCTATCCCGAGGAGGACACCTAAAGGCGAGCCGTAATGGCCTCATCTCGCAGGCTCCTCCGTTTTTTTTTATTTTTTTTACGTTGTGCTGACCCTCGTTCTTTAAATGACGCTATCCCGAGGAGGACACCTAAAAGCGAGCCGTAATGGCCTCATCTTCGGCAGGCTCCTCCGGTTTTTTTCTGGT
This sequence comes from Arachis hypogaea, assembly GCF_003086295.3. Taxonomy (NCBI): domain Eukaryota; kingdom Viridiplantae; phylum Streptophyta; class Magnoliopsida; order Fabales; family Fabaceae; genus Arachis; species Arachis hypogaea. Next base: position 70,784,439 of record NC_092053.1, read on the forward strand.
TTTTTTATTTTTTTTACGTTGTGCTGACCCTCGTTCTTTAAATGACGCTATCCCGAGGAGGACACCTAAAAGCGAGCCGTAATGGCCTCATCTTCGGCAGGCTCCCCGTTTTTTTTCCTTTTTTTTTTACGTTGTGCTGACCCTCGTTCTTTAAATGACGCTATCCCGAGGAGACACCTAAAGGCGAGCCGTAATGGCCTCATCTCGGCAGGCTCCTCCGGTTTTTTTCCGGTTTTTTTTTTTACGTTGTGCTGACCCTCGTTCTTTAAATGACGCTATCCCGAGGAGGACACCTAAAAGGCGAGCCGTAATGGCCTCATCTTCGGCAGGCTCTCCGTTTTTTCCGTTTTTTTCCCGATTTTTTTTACGTTGTGCTGACCCTCGTTCTTTAAATGACGCTATCCCGAGGAGGACACCTAAAGGCGAGCCGTAATGGCCTCATCTCGGCAGGCTCCTCGGTTTTTTTTCGTTTTTTTTTTTTTACGTTGTGCTGACCCTCGTTCTTTAAATGACGCTATCCCGAGGAGGACACCTAAAAGCGAGCCGTAATGGCCTCATCTTCGGCAGGCTCTCCGTTTTTTCTCATTTTTTTTTTTTTTACGTTGTGCTGACCCTCGTTCTTTAAATGACGCTATCCCGAGGAGGACACCTAAAGGCGAGCCGTAATGGCCTCATCTTCGGCAGGCTCCTCCGGTTTTTTTCTGGTTTTTTTTTTACGTTGTGCTGACCCTCGTTCTTTAATGACGCTATCCGAGGAGGACACCTAAAGCGAGCCGTAATGCCTCATCTCGCAGGCTCCCCGTTTTTTTCTGTTTTTTTTTACGTTGTGCTGACCCTCGTTCTTTAAATGACGCTATCCCGAGGAGACACCTAAAGCGAGCCGTAATGGCCTCATCTTCGGCAGGCTCCCCGTTTTTTTTCTATTTTTTTTTTACGTTGTGCTGACCCTCGTTCTTTAAATGACGCTATCCGAGGAGACACCTAAAGGCGAGCCGTAATGGCCTCATCTTCGGCAGGCTCTCCGTTTTTTTTTTTTTTTTTTTTACGTTGTGCTGACCCTCGTTCTTTAAATGACGCTATCCCGAGGAGGACACCTAAAGCGAGCCGTAATGGCCCATCTCGGCAGGCTCTCCGGTTTTTTTTCCGGTTTTTTTTTACGTTGTGCTGACCCTCGTTCTTTAAATGACGCTATCCGAGGAGGACACCTAAAGGCGAGCCGTAATGGCCTCATCTTCGGCAGCTCCTCCGGTTTTTTTCCGTTTTTTTTTTTACGTTGTGCTACCCTCTTCTTTAAATGACGCTATCCCGAGGAGGACACCTAAAGGCGAGCCGTAATGGCCTCATCTTCGGCAGGCTCCTCGTTTTTTTTCCGTTTTTTTTTACGTTGTGCTGACCCTCGTTCTTTAAATGACGCTATCCCGAGGAGGACACCTAAAGGCGAGCCGTAATTGCCTCTCTCGGCAGGCTCCTCCGTTTTTTTTTTTTATTTTTTTTACGTTGTGCTGACCCTCGTTCTTTAAATGACGCTATCCCGAGGAGGACACCTAAAAGCGAGCCGTAATGGCCTCATCTTCGGCAGGCTCCCGGTTTTTCTTTTTCCGTTTTTTACGTTGTGCTGACCCTCGTTCTTTAAATGACGTGACGCTATCCCGAGGAGGGACACCTAAAGGCGAGCCGTAATGGCCTCATCTTCGGCAGGCTCCTCCTGGTTTTTTTTCTTCCGGTTTTTTTTTTTTTTTTTTACGTTGTGCTGACCTCGTTCTTTAAATGACGCCTATCTTCCGGAGGAGGACACCTAAAAGCGAAGCGAGCCGTAATGGCCTCATCTTCGGAGGCTCTCACGCGTTTTTTTCTTCCTTTATTTTTTTTTTTACGTTGTGCTGACCCTCGTTCTTTAAATGACGTATCCCGAGGAGGACACCTAAAGGCGAGCCGTAATGGCCTCATCTTGCGGCAGGCTCCTCCGGTTTTTTTTTTTTTTTTTTTGTTTTCTTTTTAATCGTTGTGCTGTATCTTCCCGGTTTTTTTTTACGTCTACCTTAAATGACGCTATCCCTGAGGAGACACTAAAAGCGAGCGTAATGGCCTCATCTTCGCAGGCTCTTCCGGTTTTTTTCTCCGTTTTTTTCCCGGTTTTTTTATGTGCTTACCCTCGTTCTTTAAATGATGCTATCCCGAGGAGGACACCTAAAAGGCGAGCCGTAATGGTCATCTTGGCAGGCTCCCCGGTTTTTTCTCTAACCGCGGTTTGTTTTTTTTTTTTACGTTGTGCTGACCCTCGTTCTTTAAATGACGCTATCCCGAGGAGGACACCTAAACCGAGCCGTAATGGCCTCATCTTCGGCAGGCTCCACCGGTTTTTTTCATGATTTCTTTTTATGTTGTGGCTGCCCTCGTTCTTTAAATGACGCTACTCCTGAGGGAGCACCTAAAGCGAGCGTAATGGCCTCATCTCGGCAGGCTCCTCGGTTTTTTTTTCCTGGTTTTTTTATTTTTTTTTACGTTGTGCTGACCCTCGTTCTTTAATATGACGCTATCCCCGAGGAGGACACCTAAAGGCGAGCCGTAATGGCCTCATCTTCGGACAGGCTCCTCGGTTTTTTTTTTCTGTTTTTTTTTTTTTTTACGTTTTGCTGACCCTCGTTCTTTAAAATGACGCTATCCCGAGGAGGACACCTAAAGGCGAGCCGTAATGGCCTCATCTTCGCAGCTCCACCGATTTTTTTTTCCTGTTTTTTTTTTACGTTGTGCTGACCCTCGTTCTTTAAATGACGCTATCCCGAGAGGACTCACCTAAAAGTGCAGCCGTAATGGCCTCATCTCGGCAGGCCTCCCCGGTTTTTTTTTTAAGTTTTTTTTTATTTTGTTGTCTGACCCTCGTTCTTTAAATGACGATATCCCGAGGAGAACCTAAAGCGAGCCGTAATGGCCTCATCTTCGCAGGCTCCTCTGGTTTTTTCTGGTTTTTTTTTTTTACTTTTGCTGACCCTCGTTCTTTAAATGACGCATATCCGGAGGAGGACACTAAAAAGCGAGCCGTAATGGCCCATCTTCGAGCTCCTTCGGTTTTTATTCCCGGGTTTTTTTTTTCCTGTTTTTTTTTTACGTTTTGCTGACCCTCGTTCTTTAAATGACGCTATCCCGAGGAGGACACCTAAAGGCGAGCCGTAATGGCCTCAATTCTTCGGCAGGCTCCTCCGATTTTTTTCCCGGTTTTTTTTTATTTTTACGTTGTGCTGACCCTCGTTCTTTAAATGACGCTATCCCGAGAGGAGCAACCTAAAGGCGAGCCGTAATGGCCTCATCTCGGCAGGCTCCTCCGGTTTTTTTTTATTTTTTTTACGTTGTGCTGACCCTCGTTCTTTAAATGACGCTATCCCGAGGAGGACACCTAAAGGCGAGCCGTAATGGCCTCATCTTCGGGGGTAGCTCCTTCCGATTTTTTTCCTGTTTTTATTTTTTACGTTGTGCTTGACCCCGTTCTTTAAATGACGCTATCCGAGGAGGACACCTAAAGGCGAGCCGTAATGGCCTCATCTCGGCAGGCTCCTCCTGGTTTTTTTTTCCGATTTTTTTTTTTTTTTTACGTTATGCTGACCCTCGTTCTTTAAATGACGCATCCCGAGAGAGGAACACCTAAAGCGAGCCGTAATGGCCTCATCTTTCGCAGGCTCCTTCGGTTTTTTTCTCGGTTTTTTTTATTTTTTACGTTGTGCTGACCCTCGTTCTTTAAATGACGCTATCCCGAGGAGGACACCTAAAGGCGAGCCGTAATGGCCTCATCTTCGGCAGGCTCCTCCTGTTTTTTTTCCGGTTTTTTTTTTTTTTTTTACGTTGTGCTGACCCTCGTTCTTTAAATGACGCTATCCCGAGGAGGACACCTAAAAGCGAGCCGTAATGGCCTCTCAATTCGGCAGGCTCCTCCGTTTTATTTTCCGTTTTTTTTTACGTTGTGCTGACCCTCGTTCTTTTAAATGACGCTATCCCGAGGAGACACCTAAAGGCGAGCCGTAATGGCCTCATCTTCGGGCTCCCCGGTTTTTTTCCTTTTTTTTTTTACGTTGTGCTGACCTCGTTCTTTAAATACGCTATCCCGAGAGAGGACACCTAAAGGCGAGCCGTAATGGCCTCATCTTCGGCAGCTCTCCGTTTTTTTTTTCCACGTTTTTTTTTACGTTGTGCTGACCTCGTTCTTTAAATGACGCTATCCCGAGGAGGACACCTAAAGCGAGCCGTAATGGCCTCATTCTTCGGCAGGCTCCACCGGTTTTTTTTCCTGATTTTTTTTACGTTGTGCTGACCCTCGTTCTTTAAATGAACGCTATCCGAGGAGGACACCTAAAGGCGAGCCGTAATGGCCTCATCTGCGCAGGCTCCTCCTTTTTCTACTTTTTTTATTTTTTTTTTTGTTGTGCTGACCCTCGTTCTTAAATGACGCTATCCCGAGGAGACACTAACAGGAGCCGTAAGCCTCATCTTCGGCAGGTGGCTCTTTCTGGTTTTTACTTCTACCCCGGTTTTTTTTTTCCGGGATTTTTTTCTCCGTTGTGTCTTAGAAAACCCTAGTTCTTAAAATGACGGCTATCCCGGAGGGATGGACCCCTAAAAGGCCGATCGCGTAATGGCCTCATCTTCGCAGGCTCCTCCGGTTTTTTCCTGATTTTTTTTTTTTGCTGACCCTCGTTCTTTAAATGACGCTATCCCGAGGAGGACACCTAAAGGAGCCGTAATGGCCTCATCTTCGGCAGGCTCCTCCGGTTTTTTTTCCTTTTTTTTTTTTTTACGTTGTGCTGACCCTCGTTCTTTAAATGACGCTATCCCGAGGAGGACACCTAAAGGCGAGCCGTAATGGCCTCATCTTCGGCAGGCTCCTCCGGTTTTTTTCTCGGTTTTTTTTTTTTTTTACGTTGTGCTGACCCTCGTTCTTTAAATGACGCTATCCCGAGGAGGACACCTAAAGGCGAGCCGTAATGGCCTCATCTTCGGCAGGCTCCTCCGGTTTTTTTCTCCGGTTTTTTTTTTTTTTTTACGTTGTGCTGACCCTCGTTCTTTAAATGACGCTATCCCGAGGAGGACACCTAAAGGCGAGCCGTAATGGCCTCATCTTCGGCAGGCTCCTCCGGTTTTTTTTCCGATTTTTTTTTACGTTGTGCTGACCCTCGTTCTTTAAATGACGCTATCCCGAGGAGGACACCTAAAGGCGAGCCGTAATGGCCTCATCTTCGGCAGGCTCCTCCGGTTTTTTTTCCTTTTTTTTTTTACGTTGTGCTGACCCTCGTTCTTTAAATGACGCTATCCCGAGGAGGACACCTAAAAGGCGAGCCGTAATGGCCTCATCTTCGGCAGGCTCTCCGGTTTTTTTTTTTTTTTTTTTTTACGTTGTGCTGACCCTCGTTCTTTAAATGACGCTATCCCGAGGAGGACACCTAAAGGCGAGCCGTAATGGCCTCATCTTCGGCAGGCTCCTCCGGTTTTTTTCTGGTTTTTTTTTTTTTTACGTTGTGCTGACCCTCGTTCTTTAAATGACGCTATCCCGAGGAGGACACCTAAAGCGAGCCGTAATGGCCTCATCTTCGGCAGGCTCCTCCGGTTTTTTTTCCTTTTTTTTTACGTTGTGCTGACCCTCGTTCTTTAAATGACGCTATCCCGAGGAGGACACCTAAAGGCGAGCCGTAATGGCCTCATCTTCGGCAGGCTCCCCGGTTTTTTTTCTATTTTTTTTTTACGTTGTGCTGACCCTCGTTCTTTAAATGACGCTATCCCGAGGAGGACACCTAAAGGCGAGCCGTAATGGCCTCATCTTCGGCAGGCTCCTCCGGTTTTTTTCTTTTTTTTTTTTTTTTACGTTGTGCTGACCCTCGTTCTTTAAATGACGCTATCCCGAGGAGGACACCTAAAGGCGAGCCGTAATGGCCTCATCTTCGGCAGGCTCCTCGGTTTTTTTTCCTTTTTTTTTTTTTTTTACGTTGTGCTGACCCTCGTTCTTTAAATGACGCTATCCCGAGGAGGACACCTAAAGGCGAGCCGTAATGGCCTCATCTTCGGCAGGCTCCTCCGGTTTTTTTTCCTTTTTTTTTTACGTTGTGCTGACCCTCGTTCTTTAAATGACGCTATCCCGAGGAGGACACCTAAAGGCGAGCCGTAATGGCCTCATCTTCGGCAGGCTCCTCCGGTTTTTTTTCTTTTTTTTTTTTTTTACGTTGTGCTGACCCTCGTTCTTTAAATGACGCTATCCCGAGGAGGACACCTAAAGGCGAGCCGTAATGGCCTCATCTTCGGCAGGCTCCTCCGGTTTTTTTCTGGTTTTTTTTTTTTTTACGTTGTGCTGACCCTCGTTCTTTAAATGACGCTATCCCGAGGAGGACACCTAAAGGCGAGCCGTAATGGCCTCATCTTCGGCAGGCTCCTCCGGTTTTTTTTCCGGTTTTTTTTTTTTACGTTGTGCTGACCCTCGTTCTTTAAATGACGCTATCCCGAGGAGGACACCTAAAGGCGAGCCGTAATGGCCTCATCTTCGGCAGGCTCCTCCGGTTTTTTTTCCGGTTTTTTTTTTACGTTGTGCTGACCCTCGTTCTTTAAATGACGCTATCCCGAGGAGGACACCTAAAAGGCGAGCCGTAATGGCCTCATCTTCGGCAGGCTCCTCCGGTTTTTTTCCTTTTTTTTTTACGTTGTGCTGACCCTCGTTCTTTAAATGACGCTATCCCGAGGAGGACACCTAAAGGCGAGCCGTAATGGCCTCATCTTCGGCAGGCTCCTCCGGTTTTTTTTTTTTTTTTTTTACGTTGTGCTGACCCTCGTTCTTTAAATGACGCTATCCCGAGGAGGACACCTAAAGGCGAGCCGTAATGGCCTCATCTTCGGCAGGCTCCTCCGGTTTTTTTTTTTTTTTTTTACGTTGTGCTGACCCTCGTTCTTTAAATGACGCTATCCCGAGGAGGACACCTAAAGGCGAGCCGTAATGGCCTCATCTTCGGCAGGCTCCTCCGGTTTTTTTCCTTTTTTTTTTACGTTGTGCTGACCCTCGTTCTTTAAATGACGCTATCCCGAGGAGGACACCTAAAGGCGAGCCGTAATGGCCTCATCTTCGGCAGGCTCCTCCGGTTTTTTTTTTTTTTTTTTTTTACGTTGTGCTGACCCTCGTTCTTTAAATGACGCTATCCCGAGGAGGACACCTAAAGGCGAGCCGTAATGGCCTCATCTTCGGCAGGCTCCTCCGGTTTTTTTCGGTTTTTTTTTTTTTTACGTTGTGCTGACCCTCGTTCTTTAAATGACGCTATCCCGAGGAGGACACCTAAAGGCGAGCCGTAATGGCCTCATCTTCGGCAGGCTCCTCCGGTTTTTTTCCTTTTTTTTTTTACGTTGTGCTGACCCTCGTTCTTTAAATGACGCTATCCCGAGGAGGACACCTAAAGGCGAGCCGTAATGGCCTCATCTTCGGCAGGCTCCTCCGGTTTTTTTTTTTTTTTTTTTTACGTTGTGCTGACCCTCGTTCTTTAAATGACGCTATCCCGAGGAGGACACCTAAAAGGCGAGCCGTAATGGCCTCATCTTCGGCAGGCTCCTCCGGTTTTTTTTTTTTTTTTTTTTTACGTTGTGCTGACCCTCGTTCTTTAAATGACGCTATCCCGAGGAGGACACCTAAAGGCGAGCCGTAATGGCCTCATCTTCGGCAGGCTCCTCCGGTTTTTTTCTTTTTTTTTTTTTTTTACGTTGTGCTGACCCTCGTTCTTTAAATGACGCTATCCCGAGGAGGACACCTAAAGCGAGCCGTAATGGCCTCATCTTCGGCAGGCTCCCGGTTTTTTTTCCGGTTTTTTTTTTTTACGTTGTGCTGACCCTCGTTCTTTAAATGACGCTATCCCGAGGAGGACACCTAAAGGCGAGCCGTAATGGCCTCATCTTCGGCAGGCTCCTCCGGTTTTTTTTCTTTTTTTTTTTTACGTTGTGCTGACCCTCGTTCTTTAAATGACGCTATCCCGAGGAGGACACCTAAAGGCGAGCCGTAATGGCCTCATCTTCGGCAGGCTCCTCCGGTTTTTTTCTTTTTTTTTTTTTTACGTTGTGCTGACCCTCGTTCTTTAAATGACGCTATCCCGAGGAGGACACCTAAAGGCGAGCCGTAATGGCCTCATCTTCGGCAGGCTCCTCCGGTTTTTTCTCGGTTTTTTTTTTTTTTTTACGTTGTGCTGACCCTCGTTCTTTAAATGACGCTATCCCGAGGAGGACACCTAAAGGCGAGCCGTAATGGCCTCATCTTCGGCAGGCTCCTCCGGTTTTTTTTCCTTTTTTTTTTTTTTTACGTTGTGCTGACCCTCGTTCTTTAAATGACGCTATCCCGAGGAGGACACCTAAAGGCGAGCCGTAATGGCCTCATCTTCGGCAGGCTCCTCCGGTTTTTTTTCGGTTTTTTTTTACGTTGTGCTGACCCTCGTTCTTTAAATGACGCTATCCCGAGGAGGACACCTAAAGGCGAGCCGTAATGGCCTCATCTTCGGCAGGCTCCTCCGGTTTTTTTCTCGGTTTTTTTTTTTTTTTTACGTTGTGCTGACCCTCGTTCTTTAAATGACGCTATCCCGAGGAGGACACCTAAAGGCGAGCCGTAATGGCCTCATCTTCGGCAGGCTCCTCCGGTTTTTTTCCTTTTTTTTTTTTTTTTACGTTGTGCTGACCCTCGTTCTTTAAATGACGCTATCCCGAGGAGGACACCTAAAGGCGAGCCGTAATGGCCTCATCTTCGGCAGGCTCCTCCGGTTTTTTTTCCGATTTTTTTTTACGTTGTGCTGACCCTCGTTCTTTAAATGACGCTATCCCGAGGAGGACACCTAAAGGCGAGCCGTAATGGCCTCATCTTCGGCAGGCTCCTCCGGTTTTTTTTCTTTTTTTTTTACGTTGTGCTGACCCTCGTTCTTTAAATGACGCTATCCGAGGAGGACACCTAAAGGCGAGCCGTAATGGCCTCATCTTCGGCAGGCTCCTCCGGTTTTTTTTTTTTTTTTTTTTTTTACGTTGTGCTGACCCTCGTTCTTTAAATGACGCTATCCCGAGGAGGACACCTAAAGGCGAGCCGTAATGGCCTCATCTTCGGCAGGCTCCTCCGGTTTTTTTCTTTTTTTTTTTTTTTACGTTGTGCTGACCCTCGTTCTTTAAATGACGCTATCCCGAGGAGGACACCTAAAGGCGAGCCGTAATGGCCTCATCTTCGGCAGGCTCCTCCGGTTTTTTTCCTTTTTTTTTTTACGTTGTGCTGACCCTCGTTCTTTAAATGACGCTATCCCGAGGAGGACACCTAAAGGCGAGCCGTAATGGCCTCATCTTCGGCAGGCTCCTCCGGTTTTTTTCTTTTTTTTTTTACGTTGTGCTGACCCTCGTTCTTTAAATGACGCTATCCCGAGGAGGACACCTAAAGGCGAGCCGTAATGGCCTCATCTTCGGCAGGCTCCTCCGGTTTTTTTCTTTTTTTTTTTTTTTACGTTGTGCTGACCCTCGTTCTTTAAATGACGCTATCCCGAGGAGGACACCTAAAGGCGAGCCGTAATGGCCTCATCTTCGGCAGGCTCCTCCGGTTTTTTTTTTTTTTTTACGTTGTGCTGACCCTCGTTCTTTAAATGACGCTATCCCGAGGAGGACACCTAAAGGCGAGCCGTAATGGCCTCATCTTCGGCAGGCTCCTCCGGTTTTTTTCCTTTTTTTTTTACGTTGTGCTGACCCTCGTTCTTTAAATGACGCTATCCCGAGGAGGACACCTAAAGGCGAGCCGTAATGGCCTCATCTTCGGCAGGCTCCTCCGGTTTTTTTCTTTTTTTTTTACGTTGTGCTGACCCTCGTTCTTTAAATGACGCTATCCCGAGGAGGACACCTAAAGGCGAGCCGTAATGGCCTCATCTTCGGCAGGCTCCTCCGGTTTTTTTTTTTTTTTTTTTACGTTGTGCTGACCCTCGTTCTTTAAATGACGCTATCCCGAGGAGGACACCTAAAGGCGAGCCGTAATGGCCTCATCTTCGGCAGGCTCCTCCGGTTTTTTTTTTTTTTTTTTTTACGTTGTGCTGACCCTCGTTCTTTAAATGACGCTATCCCGAGGAGGACACCTAAAGGCGAGCCGTAATGGCCTCATCTTCGGCAGGCTCCTCCGGTTTTTTTTTTTTTTTTTTTTTTTTACGTTGTGCTGACCCTCGTTCTTTAAATGACGCTATCCCGAGGAGGACACCTAAAGGCGAGCCGTAATGGCCTCATCTTCGGCAGGCTCCTCCGGTTTTTTTTTTTTTTTTTTTTACGTTGTGCTGACCCTCGTTCTTTAAATGACGCTATCCCGAGGAGGACACCTAAAGGCGAGCCGTAATGGCCTCATCTTCGGCAGGCTCCTCCGGTTTTTTTCTTTTTTTTTTTTTTTACGTTGTGCTGACCCTCGTTCTTTAAATGACGCTATCCCGAGGAGGACACCTAAAGGCGAGCCGTAATGGCCTCATCTTCGGCAGGCTCCTCCGGTTTTTTTCCGGTTTTTTTTTTTTTTTACGTTGTGCTGACCCTCGTTCTTTAAATGACGCTATCCCGAGGAGGACACCTAAAGGCGAGCCGTAATGGCCTCATCTTCGGCAGGCTCCTCCGGTTTTTTTCTTTTTTTTTTTTTTTACGTTGTGCTGACCCTCGTTCTTTAAATGACGCTATCCCGAGGAGGACACCTAAAGGCGAGCCGTAATGGCCTCATCTTCGGCAGGCTCCTCCGGTTTTTTTCTTTTTTTTTTTTTTACGTTGTGCTGACCCTCGTTCTTTAAATGACGCTATCCCGAGGAGGACACCTAAAGGCGAGCCGTAATGGCCTCATCTTCGGCAGGCTCCTCCGGTTTTTTTTTTTTTTTTTTTACGTTGTGCTGACCCTCGTTCTTTAAATGACGCTATCCCGAGGAGGACACCTAAAGGCGAGCCGTAATGGCCTCATCTTCGGCAGGCTCCTCCGGTTTTTTTCTTTTTTTTTTTTTTTTTACGTTGTGCTGACCCTCGTTCTTTAAATGACGCTATCCCGAGGAGGACACCTAAAGGCGAGCCGTAATGGCCTCATCTTCGGCAGGCTCCTCCGGTTTTTTTCTGTTTTTTTTTTTTTTTTACGTTGTGCTGACCCTCGTTCTTTAAATGACGCTATCCCGAGGAGGACACCTAAAGGCGAGCCGTAATGGCCTCATCTTCGGCAGGCTCCTCCGGTTTTTTTTTTTTTTTTTTTTTACGTTGTGCTGACCCTCGTTCTTTAAATGACGCTATCCCGAGGAGGACACCTAAAGGCGAGCCGTAATGGCCTCATCTTCGGCAGGCTCCTCCGGTTTTTTTCTGTTTTTTTTTACGTTGTGCTGACCCTCGTTCTTTAAATGACGCTATCCCGAGGAGGACACCTAAAGGCGAGCCGTAATGGCCTCATCTTCGGCAGGCTCCTCCGGTTTTTTTTTTTTTTTTTTTTTTACGTTGTGCTGACCCTCGTTCTTTAAATGACGCTATCCCGAGGAGGACACCTAAAGGCGAGCCGTAATGGCCTCATCTTCGGCAGGCTCCTCCGGTTTTTTTTGTTTTTTTTTTTTTTTACGTTGTGCTGACCCTCGTTCTTTAAATGACGCTATCCCGAGGAGGACACCTAAAGGCGAGCCGTAATGGCCTCATCTTCGGCAGGCTCCTCCGGTTTTTTTCCGTTTTTTTTTACGTTGTGCTGACCCTCGTTCTTTAAATGACGCTATCCCGAGGAGGACACCTAAAGGCGAGCCGTAATGGCCTCATCTTCGGCAGGCTCCTCCGGTTTTTTTTCCGGTTTTTTTTTACGTTGTGCTGACCCTCGTTCTTTAAATGACGCTATCCCGAGGAGGACACCTAAAGGCGAGCCGTAATGGCCTCATCTTCGGCAGGCTCCTCCGGTTTTTTTCTTTTTTTTTTTTTTTTTACGTTGTGCTGACCCTCGTTCTTTAAATGACGCTATCCCGAGGAGGACACCTAAAGGCGAGCCGTAATGGCCTCATCTTCGGCAGGCTCCTCCGGTTTTTTTCCGGTTTTTTTTTACGTTGTGCTGACCCTCGTTCTTTAAATGACGCTATCCCGAGGAGGACACCTAAAGGCGAGCCGTAATGGCCTCATCTTCGGCAGGCTCCTCCGGTTTTTTTTCCGGTTTTTTTTTACGTTGTGCTGACCCTCGTTCTTTAAATGACGCTATCCCGAGGAGGACACCTAAAGGCGAGCCGTAATGGCCTCATCTTCGGCAGGCTCCTCCGGTTTTTTTTCCGATTTTTTTTTACGTTGTGCTGACCCTCGTTCTTTAAATGACGCTATCCCGAGGAGGACACCTAAAGGCGAGCCGTAATGGCCTCATCTTCGGCAGGCTCCTCCGGTTTTTTTTTTTTTTTTTTTTTTACGTTGTGCTGACCCTCGTTCTTTAAATGACGCTATCCCGAGGAGGACACCTAAAGGCGAGCCGTAATGGCCTCATCTTCGGCAGGCTCCTCCGGTTTTTTTTCCGGTTTTTTTTTTTTTTTACGTTGTGCTGACCCTCGTTCTTTAAATGACGCTATCCCGAGGAGGACACCTAAAGGCGAGCCGTAATGGCCTCATCTTCGGCAGGCTCCTCCGGTTTTTTTTCTTTTTTTTTTTTTTTTACGTTGTGCTGACCCTCGTTCTTTAAATGACGCTATCCCGAGGAGGACACCTAAAGGCGAGCCGTAATGGCCTCATCTTCGGCAGGCTCCTCCGGTTTTTTTTCGGTTTTTTTTTTTTTACGTTGTGCTGACCCTCGTTCTTTAAATGACGCTATCCCGAGGAGGACACCTAAAGGCGAGCCGTAATGGCCTCATCTTCGGCAGGCTCTCCGGTTTTTTTTTTTTTTTTTTTTTACGTTGTGCTGACCCTCGTTCTTTAAATGACGCTATCCCGAGGAGGACACCTAAAGGCGAGCCGTAATGGCCTCATCTTCGGCAGGCTCCTCCGGTTTTTTTTTTTTTTTTTTTTTACGTTGTGCTGACCCTCGTTCTTTAAATGACGCTATCCCGAGGAGGACACCTAAAGGCGAGCCGTAATGGCCTCATCTTCGGCAGGCTCCTCCGGTTTTTTTTTTTTTTTTTTTACGTTGTGCTGACCCTCGTTCTTTAAATGACGCTATCCCGAGGAGGACACCTAAAGGCGAGCCGTAATGGCCTCATCTTCGGCAGGCTCCTCCGGTTTTTTTTCTTTTTTTTTTTTTTACGTTGTGCTGACCCTCGTTCTTTAAATGACGCTATCCCGAGGAGGACACCTAAAGGCGAGCCGTAATGGCCTCATCTTCGGCAGGCTCCTCCGGTTTTTTTTTTTTTTTTTTTTTTACGTTGTGCTGACCCTCGTTCTTTAAATGACGCTATCCCGAGGAGGACACCTAAAGGCGAGCCGTAATGGCCTCATCTTCGGCAGGCTCCTCCGGTTTTTTTTCGGTTTTTTTTTTTTTTACGTTGTGCTGACCCTCGTTCTTTAAATGACGCTATCCCGAGGAGGACACCTAAAGGCGAGCCGTAATGGCCTCATCTTCGGCAGGCTCCTCCGGTTTTTTTTTTTTTTTTTTTTACGTTGTGCTGACCCTCGTTCTTTAAATGACGCTATCCCGAGGAGGACACCTAAAGGCGAGCCGTAATGGCCTCATCTTCGGCAGGCTCCTCCGGTTTTTTTCTTTTTTTTTTTTTTTTACGTTGTGCTGACCCTCGTTCTTTAAATGACGCTATCCCGAGGAGGACACCTAAAGGCGAGCCGTAATGGCCTCATCTTCGGCAGGCTCCTCCGGTTTTTTTCTTTTTTTTTTTTTTTTTACGTTGTGCTGACCCTCGTTCTTTAAATGACGCTATCCCGAGGAGGACACCTAAAGGCGAGCCGTAATGGCCTCATCTTCGGCAGGCTCCTCCGGTTTTTTTTTTTTTTTTTTTTTTACGTTGTGCTGACCCTCGTTCTTTAAATGACGCTATCCCGAGGAGGACACCTAAAGGCGAGCCGTAATGGCCTCATCTTCGGCAGGCTCCTCCGGTTTTTTTTCTTTTTTTTTTACGTTGTGCTGACCCTCGTTCTTTAAATGACGCTATCCCGAGGAGGACACCTAAAGGCGAGCCGTAATGGCCTCATCTTCGGCAGGCTCCTCCGGTTTTTTTCTTTTTTTTTTTTTTTACGTTGTGCTGACCCTCGTTCTTTAAATGACGCTATCCCGAGGAGGACACCTAAAGGCGAGCCGTAATGGCCTCATCTTCGGCAGGCTCCTCCGGTTTTTTTTTTTTTTTTTTTTTTTACGTTGTGCTGACCCTCGTTCTTTAAATGACGCTATCCCGAGGAGGACACCTAAAGGCGAGCCGTAATGGCCTCATCTTCGGCAGGCTCCTCGGTTTTTTTTCTTTTTTTTTTTTTTTACGTTGTGCTGACCCTCGTTCTTTAAATGACGCTATCCCGAGGAGGACACCTAAAGGCGAGCCGTAATGGCCTCATCTTCGGCAGGCTCCTCCGGTTTTTTTTCTTTTTTTTTTTTACGTTGTGCTGACCCTCGTTCTTTAAATGACGCTATCCCGAGGAGGACACCTAAAGGCGAGCCGTAATGGCCTCATCTTCGGCAGGCTCCTCCGGTTTTTTTTTTTTTTTTTTTTTTACGTTGTGCTGACCCTCGTTCTTTAAATGACGCTATCCCGAGGAGGACACCTAAAGGCGAGCCGTAATGGCCTCATCTTCGGCAGGCTCCTCCGGTTTTTTTCTCGGTTTTTTTTTTTTTTTACGTTGTGCTGACCCTCGTTCTTTAAATGACGCTATCCCGAGGAGGACACCTAAAGGCGAGCCGTAATGGCCTCATCTTCGGCAGGCTCCTCCGGTTTTTTTTTTTTTTTTTTACGTTGTGCTGACCCTCGTTCTTTAAATGACGCTATCCCGAGGAGGACACCTAAAGGCGAGCCGTAATGGCCTCATCTTCGGCAGGCTCCTCCGGTTTTTTTTTTTTTTTTTACGTTGTGCTGACCCTCGTTCTTTAAATGACGCTATCCCGAGGAGGACACCTAAAGGCGAGCCGTAATGGCCTCATCTTCGGCAGGCTCCTCCGGTTTTTTTTCTTTTTTTTTTACGTTGTGCTGACCCTCGTTCTTTAAATGACGCTATCCCGAGGAGGACACCTAAAGGCGAGCCGTAATGGCCTCATCTTCGGCAGGCTCCTCCGGTTTTTTTTTTTTTTTTTTACGTTGTGCTGACCCTCGTTCTTTAAATGACGCTATCCCGAGGAGGACACCTAAAGGCGAGCCGTAATGGCCTCATCTTCGGCAGGCTCCTCCGGTTTTTTTTCCTTTTTTTTTTACGTTGTGCTGACCCTCGTTCTTTAAATGACGCTATCCCGAGGAGGACACCTAAAGGCGAGCCGTAATGGCCTCATCTTCGGCAGGCTCCTCCGGTTTTTTTTCTTTTTTTTTTACGTTGTGCTGACCCTCGTTCTTTAAATGACGCTATCCCGAGGAGGACACCTAAAGGCGAGCCGTAATGGCCTCATCTTCGGCAGGCTCCTCCGGTTTTTTTTTTTTTTTTTTTTACGTTGTGCTGACCCTCGTTCTTTAAATGACGCTATCCCGAGGAGGACACCTAAAGGCGAGCCGTAATGGCCTCATCTTCGGCAGGCTCCTCCGGTTTTTTTTCTTTTTTTTTTTTTTTACGTTGTGCTGACCCTCGTTCTTTAAATGACGCTATCCCGAGGAGGACACCTAAAGGCGAGCCGTAATGGCCTCATCTTCGGCAGGCTCCTCCGGTTTTTTTTCCTTTTTTTTTTTTTTACGTTGTGCTGACCCTCGTTCTTTAAATGACGCTATCCCGAGGAGGACACCTAAAGGCGAGCCGTAATGGCCTCATCTTCGGCAGGCTCCTCCGGTTTTTTTTCTTTTTTTTTTTTTTACGTTGTGCTGACCCTCGTTCTTTAAATGACGCTATCCCGAGGAGGACACCTAAAGGCGAGCCGTAATGGCCTCATCTTCGGCAGGCTCCTCCGGTTTTTTTTCTTTTTTTTTTTTTACGTTGTGCTGACCCTCGTTCTTTAAATGACGCTATCCCGAGGAGGACACCTAAAGGCGAGCCGTAATGGCCTCATCTTCGGCAGGCTCCTCCGGTTTTTTTCCGGTTTTTTTTTTACGTTGTGCTGACCCTCGTTCTTTAAATGACGCTATCCCGAGGAGGACACCTAAAGGCGAGCCGTAATGGCCTCATCTTCGGCAGGCTCCTCCGGTTTTTTTTTTTTTTTTTTACGTTGTGCTGACCCTCGTTCTTTAAATGACGCTATCCCGAGGAGGACACCTAAAGGCGAGCCGTAATGGCCTCATCTTCGGCAGGCTCCTCCGGTTTTTTTTTTTTTTTTTTTTACGTTGTGCTGACCCTCGTTCTTTAAATGACGCTATCCCGAGGAGGACACCTAAAGGCGAGCCGTAATGGCCTCATCTTCGGCAGGCTCCTCCGGTTTTTTTTTTTTTTTTTTTACGTTGTGCTGACCCTCGTTCTTTAAATGACGCTATCCCGAGGAGGACACCTAAAGGCGAGCCGTAATGGCCTCATCTTCGGCAGGCTCCTCCGGTTTTTTTTTTTTTTTTTTTTACGTTGTGCTGACCCTCGTTCTTTAAATGACGCTATCCCGAGGAGGACACCTAAAGGCGAGCCGTAATGGCCTCATCTTCGGCAGGCTCCTCCGGTTTTTTTTTTTTTTTTTTTTACGTTGTGCTGACCCTCGTTCTTTAAATGACGCTATCCCGAGGAGGACACCTAAAGGCGAGCCGTAATGGCCTCATCTTCGGCAGGCTCCTCCGGTTTTTTTTTTTTTTTTTTTTTTTACGTTGTGCTGACCCTCGTTCTTTAAATGACGCTATCCCGAGGAGGACACCTAAAGGCGAGCCGTAATGGCCTCATCTTCGGCAGGCTCCTCCGGTTTTTTTTCCTTTTTTTTTTTTTTTACGTTGTGCTGACCCTCGTTCTTTAAATGACGCTATCCCGAGGAGGACACCTAAAGGCGAGCCGTAATGGCCTCATCTTCGGCAGGCTCCCGGTTTTTTTTCTTTTTTTTTTTTTTTTACGTTGTGCTGACCCTCGTTCTTTAAATGACGCTATCCCGAGGAGGACACCTAAAGGCGAGCCGTAATGGCCTCATCTTCGGCAGGCTCCTCCGGTTTTTTTTCGGTTTTTTTTTTTTTTTTACGTTGTGCTGACCCTCGTTCTTTAAATGACGCTATCCCGAGGAGGACACCTAAAGGCGAGCCGTAATGGCCTCATCTTCGGCAGGCTCCTCCGGTTTTTTTTCGGTTTTTTTTTTTACGTTGTGCTGACCCTCGTTCTTTAAATGACGCTATCCCGAGGAGGACACCTAAAGGCGAGCCGTAATGGCCTCATCTTCGGCAGGCTCCTCCGGTTTTTTTTTTTTTTTTTTACGTTGTGCTGACCCTCGTTCTTTAAATGACGCTATCCCGAGGAGGACACCTAAAGGCGAGCCGTAATGGCCTCATCTTCGGCAGGCTCCTCCGGTTTTTTTTTTTTTTTTACGTTGTGCTGACCCTCGTTCTTTAAATGACGCTATCCCGAGGAGGACACCTAAAGGCGAGCCGTAATGGCCTCATCTTCGGCAGGCTCCTCCGGTTTTTTTTCCTTTTTTTTTTACGTTGTGCTGACCCTCGTTCTTTAAATGACGCTATCCCGAGGAGGACACCTAAAGGCGAGCCGTAATGGCCTCATCTTCGGCAGGCTCCTCCGGTTTTTTTTTTTTTTTTTTACGTTGTGCTGACCCTCGTTCTTTAAATGACGCTATCCCGAGGAGGACACCTAAAGGCGAGCCGTAATGGCCTCATCTTCGGCAGGCTCCTCCGGTTTTTTTTTTTTTTTTTTTACGTTGTGCTGACCCTCGTTCTTTAAATGACGCTATCCCGAGGAGGACACCTAAAGGCGAGCCGTAATGGCCTCATCTTCGGCAGGCTCCTCCGGTTTTTTTTCTTTTTTTTTTTTTTTACGTTGTGCTGACCCTCGTTCTTTAAATGACGCTATCCCGAGGAGGACACCTAAAGGCGAGCCGTAATGGCCTCATCTTCGGCAGGCTCCTCCGGTTTTTTTTCCGGTTTTTTTTTTTTTTACGTTGTGCTGACCCTCGTTCTTTAAATGACGCTATCCCGAGGAGGACACCTAAAGGCGAGCCGTAATGGCCTCATCTTCGGCAGGCTCCTCCGGTTTTTTTTCTTTTTTTTTTTTTTTACGTTGTGCTGACCCTCGTTCTTTAAATGACGCTATCCCGAGGAGGACACCTAAAGGCGAGCCGTAATGGCCTCATCTTCGGCAGGCTCCTCCGGTTTTTTTTTTTTTTTTTTTTTTACGTTGTGCTGACCCTCGTTCTTTAAATGACGCTATCCCGAGGAGGACACCTAAAGGCGAGCCGTAATGGCCTCATCTTCGGCAGGCTCCTCCGGTTTTTTTCTCTTTTTTTTTTTTTTTTACGTTGTGCTGACCCTCGTTCTTTAAATGACGCTATCCCGAGGAGGACACCTAAAGGCGAGCCGTAATGGCCTCATCTTCGGCAGGCTCCTCCGGTTTTTTTCCGGTTTTTTTTTTTTTTACGTTGTGCTGACCCTCGTTCTTTAAATGACGCTATCCCGAGGAGGACACCTAAAGGCGAGCCGTAATGGCCTCATCTTCGGCAGGCTCCTCCGGTTTTTTTTTTTTTTTTTTTTTTTACGTTGTGCTGACCCTCGTTCTTTAAATGACGCTATCCCGAGGAGGACACCTAAAGGCGAGCCGTAATGGCCTCATCTTCGGCAGGCTCCTCCGGTTTTTTTTCCGGTTTTTTTTTTTTTTTACGTTGTGCTGACCCTCGTTCTTTAAATGACGCTATCCCGAGGAGGACACCTAAAGGCGAGCCGTAATGGCCTCATCTTCGGCAGGCTCCTCCGGTTTTTTTCTTTTTTTTTTTACGTTGTGCTGACCCTCGTTCTTTAAATGACGCTATCCCGAGGAGGACACCTAAAGGCGAGCCGTAATGGCCTCATCTTCGGCAGGCTCCTCCGGTTTTTTTTCCGATTTTTTTTTTTACGTTGTGCTGACCCTCGTTCTTTAAATGACGCTATCCCGAGGAGGACACCTAAAGGCGAGCCGTAATGGCCTCATCTTCGGCAGGCTCCTCCGGTTTTTTTTCCTTTTTTTTTTACGTTGTGCTGACCCTCGTTCTTTAAATGACGCTATCCCGAGGAGGACACCTAAAGGCGAGCCGTAATGGCCTCATCTTCGGCAGGCTCCTCCGGTTTTTTTTTTTTTTTTTACGTTGTGCTGACCCTCGTTCTTTAAATGACGCTATCCCGAGGAGGACACCTAAAGGCGAGCCGTAATGGCCTCATCTTCGGCAGGCTCCTCCGGTTTTTTTTCCTTTTTTTTTTTACGTTGTGCTGACCCTCGTTCTTTAAATGACGCTATCCCGAGGAGGACACCTAAAGGCGAGCCGTAATGGCCTCATCTTCGGCAGGCTCCTCCGGTTTTTTTTTTTTTTTTTACGTTGTGCTGACCCTCGTTCTTTAAATGACGCTATCCCGAGGAGGACACCTAAAGGCGAGCCGTAATGGCCTCATCTTCGGCAGGCTCCTCCGGTTTTTTTTTTTTTTTTTTTTTACGTTGTGCTGACCCTCGTTCTTTAAATGACGCTATCCCGAGGAGGACACCTAAAGGCGAGCCGTAATGGCCTCATCTTCGGCAGGCTCCTCCGGTTTTTTTCTTTTTTTTTTTTTTTTACGTTGTGCTGACCCTCGTTCTTTAAATGACGCTATCCCGAGGAGGACACCTAAAGGCGAGCCGTAATGGCCTCATCTTCGGCAGGCTCCTCCGGTTTTTTTTCCGGTTTTTTTTTTTTTTTACGTTGTGCTGACCCTCGTTCTTTAAATGACGCTATCCCGAGGAGGACACCTAAAGGCGAGCCGTAATGGCCTCATCTTCGGCAGGCTCCTCCGGTTTTTTTCTCGGTTTTTTTTTTTTTTTTACGTTGTGCTGACCCTCGTTCTTTAAATGACGCTATCCCGAGGAGGACACCTAAAGGCGAGCCGTAATGGCCTCATCTTCGGCAGGCTCCTCCGGTTTTTTTCTCGGTTTTTTTTTTTTACGTTGTGCTGACCCTCGTTCTTTAAATGACGCTATCCCGAGGAGGACACCTAAAGGCGAGCCGTAATGGCCTCATCTTCGGCAGGCTCCTCCGGTTTTTTTTTTTTTTTTTTTACGTTGTGCTGACCCTCGTTCTTTAAATGACGCTATCCCGAGGAGGACACCTAAAGGCGAGCCGTAATGGCCTCATCTTCGGCAGGCTCCTCCGGTTTTTTTTTTTTTTTTACGTTGTGCTGACCCTCGTTCTTTAAATGACGCTATCCCGAGGAGGACACCTAAAGGCGAGCCGTAATGGCCTCATCTTCGGCAGGCTCCTCCGGTTTTTTTCCTTTTTTTTTTACGTTGTGCTGACCCTCGTTCTTTAAATGACGCTATCCCGAGGAGGACACCTAAAGGCGAGCCGTAATGGCCTCATCTTCGGCAGGCTCCTCCGGTTTTTTTTTTTTTTTTTTTTACGTTGTGCTGACCCTCGTTCTTTAAATGACGCTATCCCGAGGAGGACACCTAAAGGCGAGCCGTAATGGCCTCATCTTCGGCAGGCTCCTCCGGTTTTTTTTCTTTTTTTTTTACGTTGTGCTGACCCTCGTTCTTTAAATGACGCTATCCCGAGGAGGACACCTAAAGGCGAGCCGTAATGGCCTCATCTTCGGCAGGCTCCTCCGGTTTTTTTTTTTTTTTTTTACGTTGTGCTGACCCTCGTTCTTTAAATGACGCTATCCCGAGGAGGACACCTAAAGGCGAGCCGTAATGGCCTCATCTTCGGCAGGCTCCCCGGTTTTTTTTCTTTTTTTTTTTACGTTGTGCTGACCCTCGTTCTTTAAATGACGCTATCCCGAGGAGGACACCTAAAGGCGAGCCGTAATGGCCTCATCTTCGGCAGGCTCCTCCGGTTTTTTTTCGGTTTTTTTTTTTTTTACGTTGTGCTGACCCTCGTTCTTTAAATGACGCTATCCCGAGGAGGACACCTAAAGGCGAGCCGTAATGGCCTCATCTTCGGCAGGCTCCTCCGGTTTTTTTCTTTTTTTTTTTTACGTTGTGCTGACCCTCGTTCTTTAAATGACGCTATCCCGAGGAGGACACCTAAAGGCGAGCCGTAATGGCCTCATCTTCGGCAGGCTCCTCCGGTTTTTTTCTTTTTTTTTTTTTTTTACGTTGTGCTGACCCTCGTTCTTTAAATGACGCTATCCCGAGGAGGACACCTAAAGGCGAGCCGTAATGGCCTCATCTTCGGCAGGCTCCTCCGGTTTTTTTTTTTTTTTTTACGTTGTGCTGACCCTCGTTCTTTAAATGACGCTATCCCGAGGAGGACACCTAAAGGCGAGCCGTAATGGCCTCATCTTCGGCAGGCTCCTCCGGTTTTTTTCCGTTTTTTTTTTTTTTACGTTGTGCTGACCCTCGTTCTTTAAATGACGCTATCCCGAGGAGGACACCTAAAGGCGAGCCGTAATGGCCTCATCTTCGGCAGGCTCCTCCGGTTTTTTTCTTTTTTTTTTTTTTACGTTGTGCTGACCCTCGTTCTTTAAATGACGCTATCCCGAGGAGGACACCTAAAGGCGAGCCGTAATGGCCTCATCTTCGGCAGGCTCCTCCGGTTTTTTTCTATTTTTTTTTTTTTTTACGTTGTGCTGACCCTCGTTCTTTAAATGACGCTATCCCGAGGAGGACACCTAAAGGCGAGCCGTAATGGCCTCATCTTCGGCAGGCTCCTCCGGTTTTTTTTCCGATTTTTTTTTTTTTACGTTGTGCTGACCCTCGTTCTTTAAATGACGCTATCCCGAGGAGGACACCTAAAGGCGAGCCGTAATGGCCTCATCTTCGGCAGGCTCCTCCGGTTTTTTTCTTTTTTTTTTTTTTTTTACGTTGTGCTGACCCTCGTTCTTTAAATGACGCTATCCCGAGGAGGACACCTAAAGGCGAGCCGTAATGGCCTCATCTTCGGCAGGCTCCTCCGGTTTTTTTATTTTTTTTTTTTTACGTTGTGCTGACCCTCGTTCTTTAAATGACGCTATCCCGAGGAGGACACCTAAAGGCGAGCCGTAATGGCCTCATCTTCGGCAGGCTCCTCCGGTTTTTTTTCTTTTTTTTTTTTTTTACGTTGTGCTGACCCTCGTTCTTTAAATGACGCTATCCCGAGGAGGACACCTAAAGGCGAGCCGTAATGGCCTCATCTTCGGCAGGCTCCTCCGGTTTTTTTTCCGATTTTTTTTTACGTTGTGCTGACCCTCGTTCTTTAAATGACGCTATCCCGAGGAGGACACCTAAAGGCGAGCCGTAATGGCCTCATCTTCGGCAGGCTCCTCCGGTTTTTTTTCTTTTTTTTTTTTTTTACGTTGTGCTGACCCTCGTTCTTTAAATGACGCTATCCCGAGGAGGACACCTAAAGGCGAGCCGTAATGGCCTCATCTTCGGCAGGCTCCTCCGGTTTTTTTTCTTTTTTTTTTTTTTACGTTGTGCTGACCCTCGTTCTTTAAATGACGCTATCCCGAGGAGGACACCTAAAGGCGAGCCGTAATGGCCTCATCTTCGGCAGGCTCCTCCGGTTTTTTTCCGGTTTTTTTTTTACGTTGTGCTGACCCTCGTTCTTTAAATGACGCTATCCCGAGGAGGACACCTAAAGGCGAGCCGTAATGGCCTCATCTTCGGCAGGCTCCTCCGGTTTTTTTTCCGGTTTTTTTTTTTACGTTGTGCTGACCCTCGTTCTTTAAATGACGCTATCCCGAGGAGGACACCTAAAGGCGAGCCGTAATGGCCTCATCTTCGGCAGGCTCCCCGGTTTTTTTTCCTTTTTTTTTTACGTTGTGCTGACCCTCGTTCTTTAAATGACGCTATCCCGAGGAGGACACCTAAAGGCGAGCCGTAATGGCCTCATCTTCGGCAGGCTCCTCCGGTTTTTTTTTTTTTTTTTTTACGTTGTGCTGACCCTCGTTCTTTAAATGACGCTATCCCGAGGAGGACACCTAAAGGCGAGCCGTAATGGCCTCATCTTCGGCAGGCTCCTCCGGTTTTTTTTTTTTTTTTTTTTTACGTTGTGCTGACCCTCGTTCTTTAAATGACGCTATCCCGAGGAGGACACCTAAAGGCGAGCCGTAATGGCCTCATCTTCGGCAGGCTCCTCCGGTTTTTTTTTTTTTTTTTTTTACGTTGTGCTGACCCTCGTTCTTTAAATGACGCTATCCCGAGGAGGACACCTAAAGGCGAGCCGTAATGGCCTCATCTTCGGCAGGCTCCTCCGGTTTTTTTTTTTTTTTTTTACGTTGTGCTGACCCTCGTTCTTTAAATGACGCTATCCCGAGGAGGACACCTAAAGGCGAGCCGTAATGGCCTCATCTTCGGCAGGCTCCTCCGGTTTTTTTTCTTTTTTTTTTTTTTTACGTTGTGCTGACCCTCGTTCTTTAAATGACGCTATCCCGAGGAGGACACCTAAAGGCGAGCCGTAATGGCCTCATCTTCGGCAGGCTCCTCCGGTTTTTTTCTTTTTTTTTTTTTTTACGTTGTGCTGACCCTCGTTCTTTAAATGACGCTATCCCGAGGAGGACACCTAAAGGCGAGCCGTAATGGCCTCATCTTCGGCAGGCTCCTCCGGTTTTTTTTCTATTTTTTTTTTTTTTTTACGTTGTGCTGACCCTCGTTCTTTAAATGACGCTATCCCGAGGAGGACACCTAAAGGCGAGCCGTAATGGCCTCATCTTCGGCAGGCTCCTCCGGTTTTTTTCTTTTTTTTTTTACGTTGTGCTGACCCTCGTTCTTTAAATGACGCTATCCCGAGGAGGACACCTAAAGGCGAGCCGTAATGGCCTCATCTTCGGCAGGCTCCTCCGGTTTTTTTTCTTTTTTTTTTTTTTTACGTTGTGCTGACCCTCGTTCTTTAAATGACGCTATCCCGAGGAGGACACCTAAAGGCGAGCCGTAATGGCCTCATCTTCGGCAGGCTCCTCCGGTTTTTTTTTTTTTTTTTTTTTTTTACGTTGTGCTGACCCTCGTTCTTTAAATGACGCTATCCCGAGGAGGACACCTAAAGGCGAGCCGTAATGGCCTCATCTTCGGCAGGCTCCTCCGGTTTTTTTTCTTTTTTTTTTTACGTTGTGCTGACCCTCGTTCTTTAAATGACGCTATCCCGAGGAGGACACCTAAAGGCGAGCCGTAATGGCCTCATCTTCGGCAGGCTCCTCCGGTTTTTTTTCCGTTTTTTTTTTTTTACGTTGTGCTGACCCTCGTTCTTTAAATGACGCTATCCCGAGGAGGACACCTAAAGGCGAGCCGTAATGGCCTCATCTTCGGCAGGCTCCTCCGGTTTTTTTTCTCGGTTTTTTTTTTTTTTTACGTTGTGCTGACCCTCGTTCTTTAAATGACGCTATCCCGAGGAGGACACCTAAAGGCGAGCCGTAATGGCCTCATCTTCGGCAGGCTCCTCCGGTTTTTTTTCCTTTTTTTTTTTTTACGTTGTGCTGACCCTCGTTCTTTAAATGACGCTATCCCGAGGAGGACACCTAAAGGCGAGCCGTAATGGCCTCATCTTCGGCAGGCTCCTCCGGTTTTTTTTCCGGTTTTTTTTTTACGTTGTGCTGACCCTCGTTCTTTAAATGACGCTATCCCGAGGAGGACACCTAAAGGCGAGCCGTAATGGCCTCATCTTCGGCAGGCTCCTCCGGTTTTTTTCCGGTTTTTTTTTTTTTACGTTGTGCTGACCCTCGTTCTTTAAATGACGCTATCCCGAGGAGGACACCTAAAGGCGAGCCGTAATGGCCTCATCTTCGGCAGGCTCCTCCGGTTTTTTTCCTTTTTTTTTTTTACGTTGTGCTGACCCTCGTTCTTTAAATGACGCTATCCCGAGGAGGACACCTAAAGGCGAGCCGTAATGGCCTCATCTTCGGCAGGCTCCTCCGGTTTTTTTTTTTTTTTTTTACGTTGTGCTGACCCTCGTTCTTTAAATGACGCTATCCCGAGGAGGACACCTAAAGGCGAGCCGTAATGGCCTCATCTTCGGCAGGCTCCTCCGGTTTTTTTTTTTTTTTTTTTACGTTGTGCTGACCCTCGTTCTTTAAATGACGCTATCCCGAGGAGGACACCTAAAGGCGAGCCGTAATGGCCTCATCTTCGGCAGGCTCCTCCGGTTTTTTTTTTTTTTTTTTTTTTTTTTACGTTGTGCTGACCCTCGTTCTTTAAATGACGCTATCCCGAGGAGGACACCTAAAGGCGAGCCGTAATGGCCTCATCTTCGGCAGGCTCCTCCGGTTTTTTTTTTTTTTTTTTTTTTTACGTTGTGCTGACCCTCGTTCTTTAAATGACGCTATCCCGAGGAGGACACCTAAAGGCGAGCCGTAATGGCCTCATCTTCGGCAGGCTCCTCCGGTTTTTTTTCCGGTTTTTTTTTTTTTTACGTTGTGCTGACCCTCGTTCTTTAAATGACGCTATCCCGAGGAGGACACCTAAAGGCGAGCCGTAATGGCCTCATCTTCGGCAGGCTCCTCCGGTTTTTTTTCCTTTTTTTTTTTACGTTGTGCTGACCCTCGTTCTTTAAATGACGCTATCCCGAGGAGGACACCTAAAGGCGAGCCGTAATGGCCTCATCTTCGGCAGGCTCCTCCGGTTTTTTTTCTTTTTTTTTTTTTTTTTACGTTGTGCTGACCCTCGTTCTTTAAATGACGCTATCCCGAGGAGGACACCTAAAGGCGAGCCGTAATGGCCTCATCTTCGGCAGGCTCCTCCGGTTTTTTTCTTTTTTTTTTTTTACGTTGTGCTGACCCTCGTTCTTTAAATGACGCTATCCCGAGGAGGACACCTAAAGGCGAGCCGTAATGGCCTCATCTTCGGCAGGCTCCTCCGGTTTTTTTTTTTTTTTTTACGTTGTGCTGACCCTCGTTCTTTAAATGACGCTATCCCGAGGAGGACACCTAAAGGCGAGCCGTAATGGCCTCATCTTCGGCAGGCTCCTCCGGTTTTTTTTCCGGTTTTTTTTTTTTTTACGTTGTGCTGACCCTCGTTCTTTAAATGACGCTATCCCGAGGAGGACACCTAAAGGCGAGCCGTAATGGCCTCATCTTCGGCAGGCTCCTCCGGTTTTTTTCGGTTTTTTTTTTTTTACGTTGTGCTGACCCTCGTTCTTTAAATGACGCTATCCCGAGGAGGACACCTAAAGGCGAGCCGTAATGGCCTCATCTTCGGCAGGCTCCTCCGGTTTTTTTCCGGTTTTTTTTTACGTTGTGCTGACCCTCGTTCTTTAAATGACGCTATCCCGAGGAGGACACCTAAAGGCGAGCCGTAATGGCCTCATCTTCGGCAGGCTCCTCCGGTTTTTTTTTTTTTTTTTTTTTTACGTTGTGCTGACCCTCGTTCTTTAAATGACGCTATCCCGAGGAGGACACCTAAAGGCGAGCCGTAATGGCCTCATCTTCGGCAGGCTCCTCCGGTTTTTTTTCCGGTTTTTTTTTTTTTTACGTTGTGCTGACCCTCGTTCTTTAAATGACGCTATCCCGAGGAGGACACCTAAAGGCGAGCCGTAATGGCCTCATCTTCGGCAGGCTCCTCCGGTTTTTTTTTTTTTTTTTTTTTTTTACGTTGTGCTGACCCTCGTTCTTTAAATGACGCTATCCCGAGGAGGACACCTAAAGGCGAGCCGTAATGGCCTCATCTTCGGCAGGCTCCTCCGGTTTTTTTTCCGGTTTTTTTTTTTTTACGTTGTGCTGACCCTCGTTCTTTAAATGACGCTATCCCGAGGAGGACACCTAAAGGCGAGCCGTAATGGCCTCATCTTCGGCAGGCTCCTCCGGTTTTTTTTCCGGTTTTTTTTTTTTACGTTGTGCTGACCCTCGTTCTTTAAATGACGCTATCCCGAGGAGGACACCTAAAGGCGAGCCGTAATGGCCTCATCTTCGGCAGGCTCCTCCGGTTTTTTTTCCTTTTTTTTTTACGTTGTGCTGACCCTCGTTCTTTAAATGACGCTATCCCGAGGAGGACACCTAAAGGCGAGCCGTAATGGCCTCATCTTCGGCAGGCTCCTCCGGTTTTTTTTTTTTTTTTTTACGTTGTGCTGACCCTCGTTCTTTAAATGACGCTATCCCGAGGAGGACACCTAAAGGCGAGCCGTAATGGCCTCATCTTCGGCAGGCTCCTCCGGTTTTTTTCTTTTTTTTTTACGTTGTGCTGACCCTCGTTCTTTAAATGACGCTATCCCGAGGAGGACACCTAAAGGCGAGCCGTAATGGCCTCATCTTCGGCAGGCTCCTCCGGTTTTTTTTCCGGTTTTTTTTTTACGTTGTGCTGACCCTCGTTCTTTAAATGACGCTATCCCGAGGAGGACACCTAAAGGCGAGCCGTAATGGCCTCATCTTCGGCAGGCTCCTCCGGTTTTTTTTTTTTTTTTTTTTTTACGTTGTGCTGACCCTCGTTCTTTAAATGACGCTATCCCGAGGAGGACACCTAAAGGCGAGCCGTAATGGCCTCATCTTCGGCAGGCTCCTCCGGTTTTTTTTCTTTTTTTTTTTTTTTACGTTGTGCTGACCCTCGTTCTTTAAATGACGCTATCCCGAGGAGGACACCTAAAGGCGAGCCGTAATGGCCTCATCTTCGGCAGGCTCCTCCGGTTTTTTTTTTTTTTTTTTTTTTTACGTTGTGCTGACCCTCGTTCTTTAAATGACGCTATCCCGAGGAGGACACCTAAAGGCGAGCCGTAATGGCCTCATCTTCGGCAGGCTCCTCCGGTTTTTTTTCTTTTTTTTTTACGTTGTGCTGACCCTCGTTCTTTAAATGACGCTATCCCGAGGAGGACACCTAAAGGCGAGCCGTAATGGCCTCATCTTCGGCAGGCTCCTCCGGTTTTTTTATTTTTTTTTACGTTGTGCTGACCCTCGTTCTTTAAATGACGCTATCCCGAGGAGGACACCTAAAGGCGAGCCGTAATGGCCTCATCTTCGGCAGGCTCCTCCGGTTTTTTTCTACGGTTTTTTTTTTTTTTTACGTTGTGCTGACCCTCGTTCTTTAAATGACGCTATCCCGAGGAGGACACCTAAAGGCGAGCCGTAATGGCCTCATCTTCGGCAGGCTCCTCCGGTTTTTTTCTCGGTTTTTTTTTTTTTTTACGTTGTGCTGACCCTCGTTCTTTAAATGACGCTATCCCGAGGAGGACACCTAAAGGCGAGCCGTAATGGCCTCATCTTCGGCAGGCTCCTCCGGTTTTTTTCCGGTTTTTTTTTTTTTTTACGTTGTGCTGACCCTCGTTCTTTAAATGACGCTATCCCGAGGAGGACACCTAAAGGCGAGCCGTAATGGCCTCATCTTCGGCAGGCTCCTCCGGTTTTTTTTCCGGTTTTTTTTTTTTTTACGTTGTGCTGACCCTCGTTCTTTAAATGACGCTATCCCGAGGAGGACACCTAAAGGCGAGCCGTAATGGCCTCATCTTCGGCAGGCTCCTCCGGTTTTTTTTCCGGTTTTTTTTTACGTTGTGCTGACCCTCGTTCTTTAAATGACGCTATCCCGAGGAGGACACCTAAAGGCGAGCCGTAATGGCCTCATCTTCGGCAGGCTCCTCCGGTTTTTTTTCGGTTTTTTTTTTTTTACGTTGTGCTGACCCTCGTTCTTTAAATGACGCTATCCCGAGGAGGACACCTAAAGGCGAGCCGTAATGGCCTCATCT
Source organism: Arachis hypogaea (assembly GCF_003086295.3). Taxonomy (NCBI): domain Eukaryota; kingdom Viridiplantae; phylum Streptophyta; class Magnoliopsida; order Fabales; family Fabaceae; genus Arachis; species Arachis hypogaea. Next base: position 70,813,165 of record NC_092053.1, read on the forward strand.
TCGGCAGGCTCCTCCGGTTTTTTTTCTTTTTTTTTTTTTTACGTTGTGCTGACCCTCGTTCTTTAAATGACGCTATCCCGAGGAGGACACCTAAAGGCGAGCCGTAATGGCCTCATCTTCGGCAGGCTCCTCCGGTTTTTTTTGGTTTTTTTTTTTACGTTGTGCTGACCCTCGTTCTTTAAATGACGCTATCCCGAGGAGGACACCTAAAGGCGAGCCGTAATGGCCTCATCTTCGGCAGGCTCCTCCGGTTTTTTTCCGGTTTTTTTTTTACGTTGTGCTGACCCTCGTTCTTTAAATGACGCTATCCGAGGAGGACACCTAAAGGCGAGCCGTAATGGCCTCATCTTCGGCAGGCTCCTCCGGTTTTTTTTCCTTTTTTTTTACGTTGTGCTGACCCTCGTTCTTTAAATGACGCTATCCCGAGGAGGACACCTAAAGGCGAGCCGTAATGGCCTCATCTTCGGCAGGCTCCTCCGGTTTTTTTTCGGTTTTTTTTTTTTTTACGTTGTGCTGACCCTCGTTCTTTAAATGACGCTATCCCGAGGAGGACACCTAAAGGCGAGCCGTAATGGCCTCATCTTCGGCAGGCTCCTCCGGTTTTTTTTCCGTTTTTTTTTTACGTTGTGCTGACCCTCGTTCTTTAAATGACGCTATCCCGAGGAGGACACCTAAAGGCGAGCCGTAATGGCCTCATCTTCGGCAGGCTCCTCCGGTTTTTTTTCGTTTTTTTTTTTTTTACGTTGTGCTGACCCTCGTTCTTTAAATGACGCTATCCCGAGGAGGACACCTAAAGGCGAGCCGTAATGGCCTCATCTTCGGCAGGCTCCTCCGGTTTTTTTTCCGGTTTTTTTTTTTTTTACGTTGTGCTGACCCTCGTTCTTTAAATGACGCTATCCCGAGGAGGACACCTAAAGGCGAGCCGTAATGGCCTCATCTTCGGCAGGCTCCTCCGGTTTTTTTTCGTTTTTTTTTTTTTTACGTTGTGCTGACCCTCGTTCTTTAAATGACGCTATCCCGAGGAGGACACCTAAAGGCGAGCCGTAATGGCCTCATCTTCGGCAGGCTCCTCCGGTTTTTTTTTTTTTTTTTTACGTTGTGCTGACCCTCGTTCTTTAAATGACGCTATCCCGAGGAGGACACCTAAAGGCGAGCCGTAATGGCCTCATCTTCGGCAGGCTCCTCCGGTTTTTTTTCCGGTTTTTTTTTTACGTTGTGCTGACCCTCGTTCTTTAAATGACGCTATCCCGAGGAGGACACCTAAAGGCGAGCCGTAATGGCCTCATCTTCGGCAGGCTCCTCCGGTTTTTTTCCGGTTTTTTTTTTTTTTTACGTTGTGCTGACCCTCGTTCTTTAAATGACGCTATCCCGAGGAGGACACCTAAAGGCGAGCCGTAATGGCCTCATCTTCGGCAGGCTCCTCCGGTTTTTTTCGGTTTTTTTTTTACGTTGTGCTGACCCTCGTTCTTTAAATGACGCTATCCCGAGGAGGACACCTAAAGGCGAGCCGTAATGGCCTCATCTTCGGCAGGCTCCTCCGGTTTTTTTCCGGTTTTTTTTTTTGTTGTGCTGACCCTCGTTCTTTAAATGACGCTATCCCGAGGAGGACACCTAAAGGCGAGCCGTAATGGCCTCATCTTCGGCAGGCTCCTCCGGTTTTTTTTCCGGTTTTTTTTTTACGTTGTGCTGACCCTCGTTCTTTAAATGACGCTATCCCGAGGAGGACACCTAAAGGCGAGCCGTAATGGCCTCATCTTCGGCAGGCTCCTCCGGTTTTTTTTTTTTTTTTTTTTTACGTTGTGCTGACCCTCGTTCTTTAAATGACGCTATCCCGAGGAGGACACCTAAAGGCGAGCCGTAATGGCCTCATCTTCGGCAGGCTCCTCCGGTTTTTTTCCGGTTTTTTTTTTTTACGTTGTGCTGACCCTCGTTCTTTAAATGACGCTATCCCGAGGAGGACACCTAAAGGCGAGCCGTAATGGCCTCATCTTCGGCAGGCTCCTCCGGTTTTTTTCCGGTTTTTTTTTACGTTGTGCTGACCCTCGTTCTTTAAATGACGCTATCCCGAGGAGGACACCTAAAGGCGAGCCGTAATGGCCTCATCTTCGGCAGGCTCCTCCGGTTTTTTTCCGGTTTTTTTTTTTACGTTGTGCTGACCCTCGTTCTTTAAATGACGCTATCCCGAGGAGGACACCTAAAGGCGAGCCGTAATGGCCTCATCTTCGGCAGGCTCCTCCGGTTTTTTTTGGTTTTTTTTTTTTTTTACGTTGTGCTGACCCTCGTTCTTTAAATGACGCTATCCCGAGGAGGACACCTAAAGGCGAGCCGTAATGGCCTCATCTTCGGCAGGCTCCTCCGGTTTTTTTCCGGTTTTTTTTTTTTTACGTTGTGCTGACCCTCGTTCTTTAAATGACGCTATCCCGAGGAGGACACCTAAAGGCGAGCCGTAATGGCCTCATCTTCGGCAGGCTCCTCCGGTTTTTTCGGTTTTTTTTTTTTTTTGCTGACCCTCGTTCTTTAAATGACGCTATCCCGAGGAGGACACCTAAAGGCGAGCCGTAATGGCCTCATCTTCGGCAGGCTCCTCCGGTTTTTTTTTTTTTTTTTTTTTACGTTGTGCTGACCCTCGTTCTTTAAATGACGCTATCCCGAGGAGGACACCTAAAGGCGAGCCGTAATGGCCTCATCTTCGGCAGGCTCCTCCGGTTTTTTTTTTTTTTTTTTTTTTTTACGTTGTGCTGACCCTCGTTCTTTAAATGACGCTATCCCGAGGAGGACACCTAAAGGCGAGCCGTAATGGCCTCATCTTCGGCAGGCTCCTCCGGTTTTTTTTCCGGTTTTTTTTTACGTTGTGCTGACCCTCGTTCTTTAAATGACGCTATCCCGAGGAGGACACCTAAAGGCGAGCCGTAATGGCCTCATCTTCGGCAGGCTCCTCCGGTTTTTTTCCGGTTTTTTTTTTTTACGTTGTGCTGACCCTCGTTCTTTAAATGACGCTATCCCGAGGAGGACACCTAAAGGCGAGCCGTAATGGCCTCATCTTCGGCAGGCTCCTCCGGTTTTTTTTGGTTTTTTTTTTACGTTGTGCTGACCCTCGTTCTTTAAATGACGCTATCCGAGGAGGACACCTAAAGGCGAGCCGTAATGGCCTCATCTTCGGCAGGCTCCTCCGGTTTTTTTTTTTTTTTTTTACGTTGTGCTGACCCTCGTTCTTTAAATGACGCTATCCCGAGGAGGACACCTAAAGGCGAGCCGTAATGGCCTCATCTTCGGCAGGCTCCTCCGGTTTTTTTTTTTTTTTTTTTACGTTGTGCTGACCCTCGTTCTTTAAATGACGCTATCCCGAGGAGGACACCTAAAGGCGAGCCGTAATGGCCTCATCTTCGGCAGGCTCCTCCGGTTTTTTTTGGTTTTTTTTACGTTGTGCTGACCCTCGTTCTTTAAATGACGCTATCCCGAGGAGGACACCTAAAGGCGAGCCGTAATGGCCTCATCTTCGGCAGGCTCCTCCGGTTTTTTTTTTTTTTTTTACGTTGTGCTGACCCTCGTTCTTTAAATGACGCTATCCCGAGGAGGACACCTAAAGGCGAGCCGTAATGGCCTCATCTTCGGCAGGCTCCTCCGGTTTTTTTTTTTTTTTTTACGTTGTGCTGACCCTCGTTCTTTAAATGACGCTATCCCGAGGAGGACACCTAAAGGCGAGCCGTAATGGCCTCATCTTCGGCAGGCTCCTCCGGTTTTTTTTCTTTTTTTTTTTTTACGTTGTGCTGACCCTCGTTCTTTAAATGACGCTATCCCGAGGAGGACACCTAAAGGCGAGCCGTAATGGCCTCATCTTCGGCAGGCTCCTCCGGTTTTTTTTCCGGTTTTTTTTTTTTTTTACGTTGTGCTGACCCTCGTTCTTTAAATGACGCTATCCCGAGGAGGACACCTAAAGGCGAGCCGTAATGGCCTCATCTTCGGCAGGCTCCTCCGGTTTTTTTTTTTTTTTTTTACGTTGTGCTGACCCTCGTTCTTTAAATGACGCTATCCCGAGGAGGACACCTAAAGGCGAGCCGTAATGGCCTCATCTTCGGCAGGCTCCTCCGGTTTTTTTTTTTTTTTTTTTTACGTTGTGCTGACCCTCGTTCTTTAAATGACGCTATCCCGAGGAGGACACCTAAAGGCGAGCCGTAATGGCCTCATCTTCGGCAGGCTCCTCCGGTTTTTTTCCGGTTTTTTTTTTTTTTTACGTTGTGCTGACCCTCGTTCTTTAAATGACGCTATCCCGAGGAGGACACCTAAAGGCGAGCCGTAATGGCCTCATCTTCGGCAGGCTCCTCCGGTTTTTTTTTTTTTTTTTACGTTGTGCTGACCCTCGTTCTTTAAATGACGCTATCCCGAGGAGGACACCTAAAGGCGAGCCGTAATGGCCTCATCTTCGGCAGGCTCCTCCGGTTTTTTTCCGGTTTTTTTTTTTTTTACGTTGTGCTGACCCTCGTTCTTTAAATGACGCTATCCCGAGGAGGACACCTAAAGGCGAGCCGTAATGGCCTCATCTTCGGCAGGCTCCTCCGGTTTTTTTTTTTTTTTACGTTGTGCTGACCCTCGTTCTTTAAATGACGCTATCCGAGGAGGACACCTAAAGGCGAGCCGTAATGGCCTCATCTTCGGCAGGCTCCTCCGGTTTTTTTTCTTTTTTTTTTTTTTTTACGTTGTGCTGACCCTCGTTCTTTAAATGACGCTATCCCGAGGAGGACACCTAAAGGCGAGCCGTAATGGCCTCATCTTCGGCAGGCTCCTCCGGTTTTTTTTTTTTTTTTACGTTGTGCTGACCCTCGTTCTTTAAATGACGCTATCCCGAGGAGGACACCTAAAGGCGAGCCGTAATGGCCTCATCTTCGGCAGGCTCCTCCGGTTTTTTTTCCGGTTTTTTTTTTTTTTACGTTGTGCTGACCCTCGTTCTTTAAATGACGCTATCCCGAGGAGGACACCTAAAGGCGAGCCGTAATGGCCTCATCTTCGGCAGGCTCCTCCGGTTTTTTTTTTTTTTTTTTACGTTGTGCTGACCCTCGTTCTTTAAATGACGCTATCCGAGGAGGACACCTAAAGGCGAGCCGTAATGGCCTCATCTTCGGCAGGCTCCTCCGGTTTTTTTTCCTTTTTTTTTTACGTTGTGCTGACCCTCGTTCTTTAAATGACGCTATCCCGAGGAGGACACCTAAAGGCGAGCCGTAATGGCCTCATCTTCGGCAGGCTCCTCCGGTTTTTTTTTTACGTTGTGCTGACCCTCGTTCTTTAAATGACGCTATCCCGAGGAGGACACCTAAAGGCGAGCCGTAATGGCCTCATCTTCGGCAGGCTCCTCCGGTTTTTTTTATTTTTTTTTTTTTGTTGCTGACCCTCGTTCTTTAAATGACGCTATCCCGAGGAGGACACCTAAAGGCGAGCCGTAATGGCCTCATCTTCGGCAGGCTCCTCCGGTTTTTTTCGGTTTTTTTTTTACGTTGTGCTGACCCTCGTTCTTTAAATGACGCTATCCCGAGGAGGACACCTAAAGGCGAGCCGTAATGGCCTCATCTTCGGCAGGCTCCTCCGGTTTTTTTTCTCGGTTTTTTTTTTTTTACGTTGTGCTGACCCTCGTTCTTTAAATGACGCTATCCCGAGGAGGACACCTAAAGGCGAGCCGTAATGGCCTCATCTTCGGCAGGCTCCTCCGGTTTTTTTTCCGTTTTTTTTTTTTTGTGCTGACCCTCGTTCTTTAAATGACGCTATCCCGAGGAGGACACCTAAAGGCGAGCCGTAATGGCCTCATCTTCGGCAGGCTCCTCCGGTTTTTTTTCCGGTTTTTTTTTTTTTACGTTGTGCTGACCCTCGTTCTTTAAATGACGCTATCCCGAGGAGGACACCTAAAGGCGAGCCGTAATGGCCTCATCTTCGGCAGGCTCCTCCGGTTTTTTTCTCGGTTTTTTTTTTTTTTTTTACGTTGTGCTGACCCTCGTTCTTTAAATGACGCTATCCCGAGGAGGACACCTAAAGGCGAGCCGTAATGGCCTCATCTTCGGCAGGCTCCTCCGGTTTTTTTTCCGGTTTTTTTTTACGTTGTGCTGACCCTCGTTCTTTAAATGACGCTATCCCGAGGAGGACACCTAAAGGCGAGCCGTAATGGCCTCATCTTCGGCAGGCTCCTCCGGTTTTTTTCTTTTTTTTTTTTTTTACGTTGTGCTGACCCTCGTTCTTTAAATGACGCTATCCCGAGGAGGACACCTAAAGGCGAGCCGTAATGGCCTCATCTTCGGCAGGCTCCTCCGGTTTTTTTCCGGTTTTTTTTTTTTTTACGTTGTGCTGACCCTCGTTCTTTAAATGACGCTATCCCGAGGAGGACACCTAAAGGCGAGCCGTAATGGCCTCATCTTCGGCAGGCTCCTCCGGTTTTTTTTCCGGTTTTTTTTTTTTTTTACGTTGTGCTGACCCTCGTTCTTTAAATGACGCTATCCCGAGGAGGACACCTAAAGGCGAGCCGTAATGGCCTCATCTTCGGCAGGCTCCTCCGGTTTTTTTTTTTTTTTTTTTTTTTCGTTGTGCTGACCCTCGTTCTTTAAATGACGCTATCCCGAGGAGGACACCTAAAGGCGAGCCGTAATGGCCTCATCTTCGGCAGGCTCCCGGTTTTTTTTTTTTTTTTTTTTTTTTACGTTGTGCTGACCCTCGTTCTTTAAATGACGCTATCCCGAGGAGGACACCTAAAGGCGAGCCGTAATGGCCTCATCTTCGGCAGGCTCCTCCGGTTTTTTTTTTTTTTTTTTTGCTGACCCTCGTTCTTTAAATGACGCTATCCCGAGGAGGACACCTAAAGGCGAGCCGTAATGGCCTCATCTTCGGCAGGCTCCTCCGGTTTTTTTTTTTTTTTTACGTTGTGCTGACCCTCGTTCTTTAAATGACGCTATCCCGAGGAGGACACCTAAAGGCGAGCCGTAATGGCCTCATCTTCGGCAGGCTCCTCCGGTTTTTTTTTTTTTTTTTTACGTTGTGCTGACCCTCGTTCTTTAAATGACGCTATCCCGAGGAGGACACCTAAAGGCGAGCCGTAATGGCCTCATCTTCGGCAGGCTCCTCCGGTTTTTTTTCTTTTTTTTTTTTACGTTGTGCTGACCCTCGTTCTTTAAATGACGCTATCCCGAGGAGGACACCTAAAGGCGAGCCGTAATGGCCTCATCTTCGGCAGGCTCCTCCGGTTTTTTTCCGGTTTTTTTTTTTTGCTGACCCTCGTTCTTTAAATGACGCTATCCCGAGGAGGACACCTAAAGGCGAGCCGTAATGGCCTCATCTTCGGCAGGCTCCTCCGGTTTTTTTTCCGGTTTTTTTTTTACGTTGTGCTGACCCTCGTTCTTTAAATGACGCTATCCCGAGGAGGACACCTAAAGGCGAGCCGTAATGGCCTCATCTTCGGCAGGCTCCTCCGGTTTTTTTTTTTTTTTTACGTTGTGCTGACCCTCGTTCTTTAAATGACGCTATCCCGAGGAGGACACCTAAAGGCGAGCCGTAATGGCCTCATCTTCGGCAGGCTCCTCCGGTTTTTTTCCGGTTTTTTTTTTTTTTTACGTTGTGCTGACCCTCGTTCTTTAAATGACGCTATCCCGAGGAGGACACCTAAAGGCGAGCCGTAATGGCCTCATCTTCGGCAGGCTCCTCCGGTTTTTTTTCCGTTTTTTTTTTTTTTACGTTGTGCTGACCCTCGTTCTTTAAATGACGCTATCCCGAGGAGGACACCTAAAGGCGAGCCGTAATGGCCTCATCTTCGGCAGGCTCCTCCGGTTTTTTTTTTTTTTTTTACGTTGTGCTGACCCTCGTTCTTTAAATGACGCTATCCCGAGGAGGACACCTAAAGGCGAGCCGTAATGGCCTCATCTTCGGCAGGCTCCTCCGGTTTTTTTTTTTTTTTTTACGTTGTGCTGACCCTCGTTCTTTAAATGACGCTATCCCGAGGAGGACACCTAAAGGCGAGCCGTAATGGCCTCATCTTCGGCAGGCTCCTCCGGTTTTTTTTTTTTTTTTTTTTTTTACGTTGTGCTGACCCTCGTTCTTTAAATGACGCTATCCCGAGGAGGACACCTAAAGGCGAGCCGTAATGGCCTCATCTTCGGCAGGCTCCTCCGGTTTTTTTTCCGGTTTTTTTTTTTTTTACGTTGTGCTGACCCTCGTTCTTTAAATGACGCTATCCCGAGGAGGACACCTAAAGGCGAGCCGTAATGGCCTCATCTTCGGCAGGCTCCTCCGGTTTTTTTTTTTTTTTTTACGTTGTGCTGACCCTCGTTCTTTAAATGACGCTATCCCGAGGAGGACACCTAAAGGCGAGCCGTAATGGCCTCATCTTCGGCAGGCTCCTCCGGTTTTTTTTGGTTTTTTTTTTACGTTGTGCTGACCCTCGTTCTTTAAATGACGCTATCCCGAGGAGGACACCTAAAGGCGAGCCGTAATGGCCTCATCTTCGGCAGGCTCCTCCGGTTTTTTTCTTTTTTTTTTTTTTTACGTTGTGCTGACCCTCGTTCTTTAAATGACGCTATCCCGAGGAGGACACCTAAAGGCGAGCCGTAATGGCCTCATCTTCGGCAGGCTCCTCCGGTTTTTTTTTTTTTTTTACGTTGTGCTGACCCTCGTTCTTTAAATGACGCTATCCCGAGGAGGACACCTAAAGGCGAGCCGTAATGGCCTCATCTTCGGCAGGCTCCTCCGGTTTTTTTCCGGTTTTTTTTTTACGTTGTGCTGACCCTCGTTCTTTAAATGACGCTATCCCGAGGAGGACACCTAAAGGCGAGCCGTAATGGCCTCATCTTCGGCAGGCTCCTCCGGTTTTTTTCCGGTTTTTTTTTTTACGTTGTGCTGACCCTCGTTCTTTAAATGACGCTATCCCGAGGAGGACACCTAAAGGCGAGCCGTAATGGCCTCATCTTCGGCAGGCTCCTCCGGTTTTTTTTCCGGTTTTTTTTTTTTTACGTTGTGCTGACCCTCGTTCTTTAAATGACGCTATCCCGAGGAGGACACCTAAAGGCGAGCCGTAATGGCCTCATCTTCGGCAGGCTCCTCCGGTTTTTTTCTTTTTTTTTTTTTACGTTGTGCTGACCCTCGTTCTTTAAATGACGCTATCCCGAGGAGGACACCTAAAGGCGAGCCGTAATGGCCTCATCTTCGGCAGGCTCCTCCGGTTTTTTTTTTTTTTTACGTTGTGCTGACCCTCGTTCTTTAAATGACGCTATCCCGAGGAGGACACCTAAAGGCGAGCCGTAATGGCCTCATCTTCGGCAGGCTCCTCCGGTTTTTTTCTTTTTTTTTTTTTTACGTTGTGCTGACCCTCGTTCTTTAAATGACGCTATCCCGAGGAGGACACCTAAAGGCGAGCCGTAATGGCCTCATCTTCGGCAGGCTCCTCCGGTTTTTTTCCGGTTTTTTTTTTTACGTTGTGCTGACCCTCGTTCTTTAAATGACGCTATCCCGAGGAGGACACCTAAAGGCGAGCCGTAATGGCCTCATCTTCGGCAGGCTCCTCCGGTTTTTTTCCGGTTTTTTTTTTTACGTTGTGCTGACCCTCGTTCTTTAAATGACGCTATCCCGAGGAGGACACCTAAAGGCGAGCCGTAATGGCCTCATCTTCGGCAGGCTCCTCCGGTTTTTTTTCCGGTTTTTTTTTTACGTTGTGCTGACCCTCGTTCTTTAAATGACGCTATCCCGAGGAGGACACCTAAAGGCGAGCCGTAATGGCCTCATCTTCGGCAGGCTCCTCCGGTTTTTTTTTTTTTTTTACGTTGTGCTGACCCTCGTTCTTTAAATGACGCTATCCCGAGGAGGACACCTAAAGGCGAGCCGTAATGGCCTCATCTTCGGCAGGCTCCTCCGGTTTTTTTCTTTTTTTTTTTTTTTACGTTGTGCTGACCCTCGTTCTTTAAATGACGCTATCCCGAGGAGGACACCTAAAGGCGAGCCGTAATGGCCTCATCTTCGGCAGGCTCCTCCGGTTTTTTTCCGGTTTTTTTTTTTTTACGTTGTGCTGACCCTCGTTCTTTAAATGACGCTATCCCGAGGAGGACACCTAAAGGCGAGCCGTAATGGCCTCATCTTCGGCAGGCTCCTCCGGTTTTTTTTCCGGTTTTTTTTTACGTTGTGCTGACCCTCGTTCTTTAAATGACGCTATCCCGAGGAGGACACCTAAAGGCGAGCCGTAATGGCCTCATCTTCGGCAGGCTCCTCCGGTTTTTTTTTTTTTTTTTACGTTGTGCTGACCCTCGTTCTTTAAATGACGCTATCCCGAGGAGGACACCTAAAGGCGAGCCGTAATGGCCTCATCTTCGGCAGGCTCCTCCGGTTTTTTTCCGGTTTTTTTTTTTTTTACGTTGTGCTGACCCTCGTTCTTTAAATGACGCTATCCCGAGGAGGACACCTAAAGGCGAGCCGTAATGGCCTCATCTTCGGCAGGCTCCTCCGGTTTTTTTCTTTTTTTTTACGTTGTGCTGACCCTCGTTCTTTAAATGACGCTATCCCGAGGAGGACACCTAAAGGCGAGCCGTAATGGCCTCATCTTCGGCAGGCTCCTCCGGTTTTTTTTTTTTTTTTTACGTTGTGCTGACCCTCGTTCTTTAAATGACGCTATCCCGAGGAGGACACCTAAAGGCGAGCCGTAATGGCCTCATCTTCGGCAGGCTCCTCCGGTTTTTTTTCGGTTTTTTTTTTTTGTGCTGACCCTCGTTCTTTAAATGACGCTATCCCGAGGAGGACACCTAAAGGCGAGCCGTAATGGCCTCATCTTCGGCAGGCTCCTCCGGTTTTTTTTCCGGTTTTTTTTTTACGTTGTGCTGACCCTCGTTCTTTAAATGACGCTATCCCGAGGAGGACACCTAAAGGCGAGCCGTAATGGCCTCATCTTCGGCAGGCTCCTCCGGTTTTTTTTTTTTTTTTTTACGTTGTGCTGACCCTCGTTCTTTAAATGACGCTATCCCGAGGAGGACACCTAAAGGCGAGCCGTAATGGCCTCATCTTCGGCAGGCTCCTCCGGTTTTTTTTTTTTTTTTTACGTTGTGCTGACCCTCGTTCTTTAAATGACGCTATCCGAGGAGGACACCTAAAGGCGAGCCGTAATGGCCTCATCTTCGGCAGGCTCCTCCGGTTTTTTTTCTTTTTTTTTTTTTTACGTTGTGCTGACCCTCGTTCTTTAAATGACGCTATCCCGAGGAGGACACCTAAAGGCGAGCCGTAATGGCCTCATCTTCGGCAGGCTCCTCCGGTTTTTTTTTTTTTTTTACGTTGTGCTGACCCTCGTTCTTTAAATGACGCTATCCCGAGGAGGACACCTAAAGGCGAGCCGTAATGGCCTCATCTTCGGCAGGCTCCTCCGGTTTTTTTTTTTTTTTTTTACGTTGTGCTGACCCTCGTTCTTTAAATGACGCTATCCCGAGGAGGACACCTAAAGGCGAGCCGTAATGGCCTCATCTTCGGCAGGCTCCTCCGGTTTTTTTTTTTTTTTTTACGTTGTGCTGACCCTCGTTCTTTAAATGACGCTATCCCGAGGAGGACACCTAAAGGCGAGCCGTAATGGCCTCATCTTCGGCAGGCTCCTCCGGTTTTTTTTTTTTTTTTTTACGTTGTGCTGACCCTCGTTCTTTAAATGACGCTATCCCGAGGAGGACACCTAAAGGCGAGCCGTAATGGCCTCATCTTCGGCAGGCTCCTCCGGTTTTTTTTTTTTTTTTACGTTGTGCTGACCCTCGTTCTTTAAATGACGCTATCCCGAGGAGGACACCTAAAGGCGAGCCGTAATGGCCTCATCTTCGGCAGGCTCCTCCGGTTTTTTTTTTTTTTTTTTTACGTTGTGCTGACCCTCGTTCTTTAAATGACGCTATCCCGAGGAGGACACCTAAAGGCGAGCCGTAATGGCCTCATCTTCGGCAGGCTCCTCCGGTTTTTTTTGGTTTTTTTTTTTTACGTTGTGCTGACCCTCGTTCTTTAAATGACGCTATCCCGAGGAGGACACCTAAAGGCGAGCCGTAATGGCCTCATCTTCGGCAGGCTCCTCCGGTTTTTTTTTTTTTTTTTTTACGTTGTGCTGACCCTCGTTCTTTAAATGACGCTATCCCGAGGAGGACACCTAAAGGCGAGCCGTAATGGCCTCATCTTCGGCAGGCTCCTCCGGTTTTTTTTTTTTTTTTTACGTTGTGCTGACCCTCGTTCTTTAAATGACGCTATCCCGAGGAGGACACCTAAAGGCGAGCCGTAATGGCCTCATCTTCGGCAGGCTCCTCCGGTTTTTTTTTTTTTTTACGTTGTGCTGACCCTCGTTCTTTAAATGACGCTATCCCGAGGAGGACACCTAAAGGCGAGCCGTAATGGCCTCATCTTCGGCAGGCTCCTCCGGTTTTTTTTTTTTTTTTTTTTTACGTTGTGCTGACCCTCGTTCTTTAAATGACGCTATCCCGAGGAGGACACCTAAAGGCGAGCCGTAATGGCCTCATCTTCGGCAGGCTCCTCCGGTTTTTTTCCGGTTTTTTTTTTACGTTGTGCTGACCCTCGTTCTTTAAATGACGCTATCCCGAGGAGGACACCTAAAGGCGAGCCGTAATGGCCTCATCTTCGGCAGGCTCCTCCGGTTTTTTTTCCGGTTTTTTTTTTACGTTGTGCTGACCCTCGTTCTTTAAATGACGCTATCCCGAGGAGGACACCTAAAGGCGAGCCGTAATGGCCTCATCTTCGGCAGGCTCCTCCGGTTTTTTTTTTTTTTTTACGTTGTGCTGACCCTCGTTCTTTAAATGACGCTATCCCGAGGAGGACACCTAAAGGCGAGCCGTAATGGCCTCATCTTCGGCAGGCTCCTCCGGTTTTTTTTTTTTTTTACGTTGTGCTGACCCTCGTTCTTTAAATGACGCTATCCCGAGGAGGACACCTAAAGGCGAGCCGTAATGGCCTCATCTTCGGCAGGCTCCTCCGGTTTTTTTCGGTTTTTTTTTTTACGTTGTGCTGACCCTCGTTCTTTAAATGACGCTATCCCGAGGAGGACACCTAAAGGCGAGCCGTAATGGCCTCATCTTCGGCAGGCTCCTCCGGTTTTTTTTCCGGTTTTTTTTTTACGTTGTGCTGACCCTCGTTCTTTAAATGACGCTATCCCGAGGAGGACACCTAAAGGCGAGCCGTAATGGCCTCATCTTCGGCAGGCTCCTCGGTTTTTTTCCGGTTTTTTTTTACGTTGTGCTGACCCTCGTTCTTTAAATGACGCTATCCCGAGGAGGACACCTAAAGGCGAGCCGTAATGGCCTCATCTTCGGCAGGCTCCTCCGGTTTTTTTTTTTTTTTTTACGTTGTGCTGACCCTCGTTCTTTAAATGACGCTATCCCGAGGAGGACACCTAAAGGCGAGCCGTAATGGCCTCATCTTCGGCAGGCTCCTCCGGTTTTTTTTCCGGTTTTTTTTTTACGTTGTGCTGACCCTCGTTCTTTAAATGACGCTATCCCGAGGAGGACACCTAAAGGCGAGCCGTAATGGCCTCATCTTCGGCAGGCTCCTCCGGTTTTTTTTCCTTTTTTTTTTACGTTGTGCTGACCCTCGTTCTTTAAATGACGCTATCCCGAGGAGGACACCTAAAGGCGAGCCGTAATGGCCTCATCTTCGGCAGGCTCCTCCGGTTTTTTTCCTTTTTTTTTTACGTTGTGCTGACCCTCGTTCTTTAAATGACGCTATCCCGAGGAGGACACCTAAAGGCGAGCCGTAATGGCCTCATCTTCGGCAGGCTCCTCCGGTTTTTTTTTTTTTTTTTTTTTACGTTGTGCTGACCCTCGTTCTTTAAATGACGCTATCCCGAGGAGGACACCTAAAGGCGAGCCGTAATGGCCTCATCTTCGGCAGGCTCCTCCGGTTTTTTTTTTTTTTTTTACGTTGTGCTGACCCTCGTTCTTTAAATGACGCTATCCCGAGGAGGACACCTAAAGGCGAGCCGTAATGGCCTCATCTTCGGCAGGCTCCTCCGGTTTTTTTTTTTTTTTTTTTTTTACGTTGTGCTGACCCTCGTTCTTTAAATGACGCTATCCCGAGGAGGACACCTAAAGGCGAGCCGTAATGGCCTCATCTTCGGCAGGCTCCTCCGGTTTTTTTTTTTTTTTTTACGTTGTGCTGACCCTCGTTCTTTAAATGACGCTATCCCGAGGAGGACACCTAAAGGCGAGCCGTAATGGCCTCATCTTCGGCAGGCTCCTCCGGTTTTTTTCTTTTTTTTTTTTTTTACGTTGTGCTGACCCTCGTTCTTTAAATGACGCTATCCCGAGGAGGACACCTAAAGGCGAGCCGTAATGGCCTCATCTTCGGCAGGCTCCTCCGGTTTTTTTCTTTTTTTTTTTTTTTTACGTTGTGCTGACCCTCGTTCTTTAAATGACGCTATCCCGAGGAGGACACCTAAAGGCGAGCCGTAATGGCCTCATCTTCGGCAGGCTCCTCCGGTTTTTTTTCCGGTTTTTTTTTTTTTTACGTTGTGCTGACCCTCGTTCTTTAAATGACGCTATCCCGAGGAGGACACCTAAAGGCGAGCCGTAATGGCCTCATCTTCGGCAGGCTCCTCCGGTTTTTTTTTTTTTTTTTACGTTGTGCTGACCCTCGTTCTTTAAATGACGCTATCCCGAGGAGGACACCTAAAGGCGAGCCGTAATGGCCTCATCTTCGGCAGGCTCCTCCGGTTTTTTTCTTTTTTTTTTTTTTACGTTGTGCTGACCCTCGTTCTTTAAATGACGCTATCCCGAGGAGGACACCTAAAGGCGAGCCGTAATGGCCTCATCTTCGGCAGGCTCCTCCGGTTTTTTTTTTTTTTTTTACGTTGTGCTGACCCTCGTTCTTTAAATGACGCTATCCCGAGGAGGACACCTAAAGGCGAGCCGTAATGGCCTCATCTTCGGCAGGCTCCTCCGGTTTTTTTCCGGTTTTTTTTTTTTTTACGTTGTGCTGACCCTCGTTCTTTAAATGACGCTATCCCGAGGAGGACACCTAAAGGCGAGCCGTAATGGCCTCATCTTCGGCAGGCTCCTCCGGTTTTTTTCTTTTTTTTTACGTTGTGCTGACCCTCGTTCTTTAAATGACGCTATCCCGAGGAGGACACCTAAAGGCGAGCCGTAATGGCCTCATCTTCGGCAGGCTCCTCCGGTTTTTTTTTTACGTTGTGCTGACCCTCGTTCTTTAAATGACGCTATCCCGAGGAGGACACCTAAAGGCGAGCCGTAATGGCCTCATCTTCGGCAGGCTCCTCCGGTTTTTTTCCGGTTTTTTTTTTTTTTTTACGTTGTGCTGACCCTCGTTCTTTAAATGACGCTATCCCGAGGAGGACACCTAAAGGCGAGCCGTAATGGCCTCATCTTCGGCAGGCTCCTCCGGTTTTTTTTCCGGTTTTTTTTTTTTTTTACGTTGTGCTGACCCTCGTTCTTTAAATGACGCTATCCCGAGGAGGACACCTAAAGGCGAGCCGTAATGGCCTCATCTTCGGCAGGCTCCTCCGGTTTTTTTCCGGTTTTTTTTTTACGTTGTGCTGACCCTCGTTCTTTAAATGACGCTATCCCGAGGAGGACACCTAAAGGCGAGCCGTAATGGCCTCATCTTCGGCAGGCTCCTCCGGTTTTTTTCCGGTTTTTTTTTTTTGTGCTGACCCTCGTTCTTTAAATGACGCTATCCCGAGGAGGACACCTAAAGGCGAGCCGTAATGGCCTCATCTTCGGCAGGCTCCTCCGGTTTTTTTTCTTTTTTTTTTACGTTGTGCTGACCCTCGTTCTTTAAATGACGCTATCCCGAGGAGGACACCTAAAGGCGAGCCGTAATGGCCTCATCTTCGGCAGGCTCCTCCGGTTTTTTTTCCTTTTTTTTTTTTTTTACGTTGTGCTGACCCTCGTTCTTTAAATGACGCTATCCCGAGGAGGACACCTAAAGGCGAGCCGTAATGGCCTCATCTTCGGCAGGCTCCTCCGGTTTTTTTCCGGTTTTTTTTTTTTTTTACGTTGTGCTGACCCTCGTTCTTTAAATGACGCTATCCCGAGGAGGACACCTAAAGGCGAGCCGTAATGGCCTCATCTTCGGCAGGCTCCTCCGGTTTTTTTCCGGTTTTTTTTTACGTTGTGCTGACCCTCGTTCTTTAAATGACGCTATCCCGAGGAGGACACCTAAAGGCGAGCCGTAATGGCCTCATCTTCGGCAGGCTCCTCCGGTTTTTTTCCTTTTTTTTTTTACGTTGTGCTGACCCTCGTTCTTTAAATGACGCTATCCCGAGGAGGACACCTAAAGGCGAGCCGTAATGGCCTCATCTTCGGCAGGCTCCTCCGGTTTTTTTCCGGTTTTTTTTTTACGTTGTGCTGACCCTCGTTCTTTAAATGACGCTATCCCGAGGAGGACACCTAAAGGCGAGCCGTAATGGCCTCATCTTCGGCAGGCTCCTCCGGTTTTTTTTTTTTTTTTTACGTTGTGCTGACCCTCGTTCTTTAAATGACGCTATCCCGAGGAGGACACCTAAAGGCGAGCCGTAATGGCCTCATCTTCGGCAGGCTCCTCCGGTTTTTTTTCCGGTTTTTTTTTTTTTTTACGTTGTGCTGACCCTCGTTCTTTAAATGACGCTATCCCGAGGAGGACACCTAAAGGCGAGCCGTAATGGCCTCATCTTCGGCAGGCTCCTCCGGTTTTTTTCCGGTTTTTTTTTTACGTTGTGCTGACCCTCGTTCTTTAAATGACGCTATCCCGAGGAGGACACCTAAAGGCGAGCCGTAATGGCCTCATCTTCGGCAGGCTCCTCCGGTTTTTTTCCGGTTTTTTTTTTTTTTACGTTGTGCTGACCCTCGTTCTTTAAATGACGCTATCCCGAGGAGGACACCTAAAGGCGAGCCGTAATGGCCTCATCTTCGGCAGGCTCCTCCGGTTTTTTTCCGTTTTTTTTTTACGTTGTGCTGACCCTCGTTCTTTAAATGACGCTATCCCGAGGAGGACACCTAAAGGCGAGCCGTAATGGCCTCATCTTCGGCAGGCTCCTCCGGTTTTTTTTTACGTTGTGCTGACCCTCGTTCTTTAAATGACGCTATCCCGAGGAGGACACCTAAAGGCGAGCCGTAATGGCCTCATCTTCGGCAGGCTCCTCCGGTTTTTTTTTTTTTTTTACGTTGTGCTGACCCTCGTTCTTTAAATGACGCTATCCCGAGGAGGACACCTAAAGGCGAGCCGTAATGGCCTCATCTTCGGCAGGCTCCTCCGGTTTTTTTCGGTTTTTTTTTTACGTTGTGCTGACCCTCGTTCTTTAAATGACGCTATCCCGAGGAGGACACCTAAAGGCGAGCCGTAATGGCCTCATCTTCGGCAGGCTCCTCCGGTTTTTTTCCGGTTTTTTTTTTACGTTGTGCTGACCCTCGTTCTTTAAATGACGCTATCCCGAGGAGGACACCTAAAGGCGAGCCGTAATGGCCTCATCTTCGGCAGGCTCCTCCGGTTTTTTTCCGGTTTTTTTTTACGTTGTGCTGACCCTCGTTCTTTAAATGACGCTATCCCGAGGAGGACACCTAAAGGCGAGCCGTAATGGCCTCATCTTCGGCAGGCTCCTCCGGTTTTTTTTTTTTTTTACGTTGTGCTGACCCTCGTTCTTTAAATGACGCTATCCCGAGGAGGACACCTAAAGGCGAGCCGTAATGGCCTCATCTTCGGCAGGCTCCTCCGGTTTTTTTCCGGTTTTTTTTTTACGTTGTGCTGACCCTCGTTCTTTAAATGACGCTATCCCGAGGAGGACACCTAAAGGCGAGCCGTAATGGCCTCATCTTCGGCAGGCTCCTCCGGTTTTTTTTCCGGTTTTTTTTTTTTTCGTTGTGCTGACCCTCGTTCTTTAAATGACGCTATCCCGAGGAGGACACCTAAAGGCGAGCCGTAATGGCCTCATCTTCGGCAGGCTCCTCCGGTTTTTTTCCGGTTTTTTTTTTACGTTGTGCTGACCCTCGTTCTTTAAATGACGCTATCCCGAGGAGGACACCTAAAGGCGAGCCGTAATGGCCTCATCTTCGGCAGGCTCCTCCGGTTTTTTTTCCGGTTTTTTTTTTTTTACGTTGTGCTGACCCTCGTTCTTTAAATGACGCTATCCCGAGGAGGACACCTAAAGGCGAGCCGTAATGGCCTCATCTTCGGCAGGCTCCTCCGGTTTTTTTTTTTTTTTTTTACGTTGTGCTGACCCTCGTTCTTTAAATGACGCTATCCCGAGGAGGACACCTAAAGGCGAGCCGTAATGGCCTCATCTTCGGCAGGCTCCTCCGGTTTTTTTTTTTTTTTTTACGTTGTGCTGACCCTCGTTCTTTAAATGACGCTATCCCGAGGAGGACACCTAAAGGCGAGCCGTAATGGCCTCATCTTCGGCAGGCTCCTCCGGTTTTTTTTCCTTTTTTTTTACGTTGTGCTGACCCTCGTTCTTTAAATGACGCTATCCCGAGGAGGACACCTAAAGGCGAGCCGTAATGGCCTCATCTTCGGCAGGCTCCTCCGGTTTTTTTTCCGGTTTTTTTTTTTACGTTGTGCTGACCCTCGTTCTTTAAATGACGCTATCCCGAGGAGGACACCTAAAGGCGAGCCGTAATGGCCTCATCTTCGGCAGGCTCCTCCGGTTTTTTTCTTTTTTTTTTTTTTTTACGTTGTGCTGACCCTCGTTCTTTAAATGACGCTATCCCGAGGAGGACACCTAAAGGCGAGCCGTAATGGCCTCATCTTCGGCAGGCTCCTCCGGTTTTTTTTCGTTGTGCTGACCCTCGTTCTTTAAATGACGCTATCCCGAGGAGGACACCTAAAGGCGAGCCGTAATGGCCTCATCTTCGGCAGGCTCCTCCGGTTTTTTTCTGGTTTTTTTTTACGTTGTGCTGACCCTCGTTCTTTAAATGACGCTATCCCGAGGAGGACACCTAAAGGCGAGCCGTAATGGCCTCATCTTCGGCAGGCTCCTCCGGTTTTTTTCCTTTTTTTTTTTTTTACGTTGTGCTGACCCTCGTTCTTTAAATGACGCTATCCCGAGGAGGACACCTAAAGGCGAGCCGTAATGGCCTCATCTTCGGCAGGCTCCTCCGGTTTTTTTTTTTTTTTTTTACGTTGTGCTGACCCTCGTTCTTTAAATGACGCTATCCCGAGGAGGACACCTAAAGGCGAGCCGTAATGGCCTCATCTTCGGCAGGCTCCTCCGGTTTTTTTTTTTTTTTTTTTTTTTACGTTGTGCTGACCCTCGTTCTTTAAATGACGCTATCCCGAGGAGGACACCTAAAGGCGAGCCGTAATGGCCTCATCTTCGGCAGGCTCCTCCGGTTTTTTTTTTTTTTTTTACGTTGTGCTGACCCTCGTTCTTTAAATGACGCTATCCCGAGGAGGACACCTAAAGGCGAGCCGTAATGGCCTCATCTTCGGCAGGCTCCTCCGGTTTTTTTTTTTTTTTTTACGTTGTGCTGACCCTCGTTCTTTAAATGACGCTATCCCGAGGAGGACACCTAAAGGCGAGCCGTAATGGCCTCATCTTCGGCAGGCTCCTCCGGTTTTTTTTTTTTTTTTTTTTTACGTTGTGCTGACCCTCGTTCTTTAAATGACGCTATCCCGAGGAGGACACCTAAAGGCGAGCCGTAATGGCCTCATCTTCGGCAGGCTCCTCCGGTTTTTTTCCGGTTTTTTTTACGTTGTGCTGACCCTCGTTCTTTAAATGACGCTATCCCGAGGAGGACACCTAAAGGCGAGCCGTAATGGCCTCATCTTCGGCAGGCTCCTCCGGTTTTTTTTCCGGTTTTTTTTTACGTTGTGCTGACCCTCGTTCTTTAAATGACGCTATCCCGAGGAGGACACCTAAAGGCGAGCCGTAATGGCCTCATCTTCGGCAGGCTCCTCCGGTTTTTTTTTTTTTTTTACGTTGTGCTGACCCTCGTTCTTTAAATGACGCTATCCCGAGGAGGACACCTAAAGGCGAGCCGTAATGGCCTCATCTTCGGCAGGCTCCTCCGGTTTTTTTGGTTTTTTTTTTTTACGTTGTGCTGACCCTCGTTCTTTAAATGACGCTATCCCGAGGAGGACACCTAAAGGCGAGCCGTAATGGCCTCATCTTCGGCAGGCTCCTCCGGTTTTTTTTCCGGTTTTTTTTACGTTGTGCTGACCCTCGTTCTTTAAATGACGCTATCCCGAGGAGGACACCTAAAGGCGAGCCGTAATGGCCTCATCTTCGGCAGGCTCCTCCGGTTTTTTTCCGGTTTTTTTTTTTTTTACGTTGTGCTGACCCTCGTTCTTTAAATGACGCTATCCCGAGGAGGACACCTAAAGGCGAGCCGTAATGGCCTCATCTTCGGCAGGCTCCTCCGGTTTTTTTTCCTTTTTTTTTTACGTTGTGCTGACCCTCGTTCTTTAAATGACGCTATCCCGAGGAGGACACCTAAAGGCGAGCCGTAATGGCCTCATCTTCGGCAGGCTCCTCCGGTTTTTTTTCTTTTTTTTTTTTTTTTTTACGTTGTGCTGACCCTCGTTCTTTAAATGACGCTATCCCGAGGAGGACACCTAAAGGCGAGCCGTAATGGCCTCATCTTCGGCAGGCTCCGGTTTTTTTCTCGGTTTTTTTTTTTTTTACGTTGTGCTGACCCTCGTTCTTTAAATGACGCTATCCCGAGGAGGACACCTAAAGGCGAGCCGTAATGGCCTCATCTTCGGCAGGCTCCTCCGGTTTTTTTCCGGTTTTTTTTTACGTTGTGCTGACCCTCGTTCTTTAAATGACGCTATCCCGAGGAGGACACCTAAAGGCGAGCCGTAATGGCCTCATCTTCGGCAGGCTCCTCCGGTTTTTTTTTTTTTTTTTTTACGTTGTGCTGACCCTCGTTCTTTAAATGACGCTATCCCGAGGAGGACACCTAAAGGCGAGCCGTAATGGCCTCATCTTCGGCAGGCTCCTCCGGTTTTTTTTCCGGTTTTTTTTTACGTTGTGCTGACCCTCGTTCTTTAAATGACGCTATCCCGAGGAGGACACCTAAAGGCGAGCCGTAATGGCCTCATCTTCGGCAGGCTCCTCCGGTTTTTTTTTTTTTTTTTTTACGTTGTGCTGACCCTCGTTCTTTAAATGACGCTATCCCGAGGAGGACACCTAAAGGCGAGCCGTAATGGCCTCATCTTCGGCAGGCTCCTCCGGTTTTTTTCCCGGTTTTTTTTTTTTTTACGTTGTGCTGACCCTCGTTCTTTAAATGACGCTATCCCGAGGAGGACACCTAAAGGCGAGCCGTAATGGCCTCATCTTCGGCAGGCTCCTCCGGTTTTTTTCTCGGTTTTTTTTTTTTTTTTACGTTGTGCTGACCCTCGTTCTTTAAATGACGCTATCCCGAGGAGGACACCTAAAGGCGAGCCGTAATGGCCTCATCTTCGGCAGGCTCCTTTTTTTTTTTTTTTTTTACGTTGTGCTGACCCTCGTTCTTTAAATGACGCTATCCCGAGGAGGACACCTAAAGGCGAGCCGTAATGGCCTCATCTTCGGCAGGCTCCTCCGGTTTTTTTTCCGTTTTTTTTTTTTCGTTGTGCTGACCCTCGTTCTTTAAATGACGCTATCCCGAGGAGGACACCTAAAGGCGAGCCGTAATGGCCTCATCTTCGGCAGGCTCCTCCGGTTTTTTTTTTTTTTTTACGTTGTGCTGACCCTCGTTCTTTAAATGACGCTATCCCGAGGAGGACACCTAAAGGCGAGCCGTAATGGCCTCATCTTCGGCAGGCTCCTCCGGTTTTTTTCGGTTTTTTTTTTTTTTTACGTTGTGCTGACCCTCGTTCTTTAAATGACGCTATCCCGAGGAGGACACCTAAAGGCGAGCCGTAATGGCCTCATCTTCGGCAGGCTCCTCCGGTTTTTTTTCGGTTTTTTTTTTTTACGTTGTGCTGACCCTCGTTCTTTAAATGACGCTATCCCGAGGAGGACACCTAAAGGCGAGCCGTAATGGCCTCATCTTCGGCAGGCTCCTCCGGTTTTTTTCCGGTTTTTTTTACGTTGTGCTGACCCTCGTTCTTTAAATGACGCTATCCCGAGGAGGACACCTAAAGGCGAGCCGTAATGGCCTCATCTTCGGCAGGCTCCTCCGGTTTTTTCCGGTTTTTTTTTACGTTGTGCTGACCCTCGTTCTTTAAATGACGCTATCCCGAGGAGGACACCTAAAGGCGAGCCGTAATGGCCTCATCTTCGGCAGGCTCCTCCGGTTTTTTTTTTTACGTTGTGCTGACCCTCGTTCTTTAAATGACGCTATCCCGAGGAGGACACCTAAAGGCGAGCCGTAATGGCCTCATCTTCGGCAGGCTCCTCCGGTTTTTTTCTCGGTTTTTTTTTTTTTTACGTTGTGCTGACCCTCGTTCTTTAAATGACGCTATCCCGAGGAGGACACCTAAAGGCGAGCCGTAATGGCCTCATCTTCGGCAGGCTCCTCCGGTTTTTTTCCGGTTTTTTTTTACGTTGTGCTGACCCTCGTTCTTTAAATGACGCTATCCCGAGGAGGACACCTAAAGGCGAGCCGTAATGGCCTCATCTTCGGCAGGCTCCTCCGGTTTTTTTCCGGTTTTTTTTTTACGTTGTGCTGACCCTCGTTCTTTAAATGACGCTATCCCGAGGAGGACACCTAAAGGCGAGCCGTAATGGCCTCATCTTCGGCAGGCTCCTCCGGTTTTTTTTTTTTTTTTTTTACGTTGTGCTGACCCTCGTTCTTTAAATGACGCTATCCCGAGGAGGACACCTAAAGGCGAGCCGTAATGGCCTCATCTTCGGCAGGCTCCTCCGGTTTTTTTTTTTTTTTTACGTTGTGCTGACCCTCGTTCTTTAAATGACGCTATCCCGAGGAGGACACCTAAAGGCGAGCCGTAATGGCCTCATCTTCGGCAGGCTCCTCCGGTTTTTTTCCGGTTTTTTTTACGTTGTGCTGACCCTCGTTCTTTAAATGACGCTATCCCGAGGAGGACACCTAAAGGCGAGCCGTAATGGCCTCATCTTCGGCAGGCTCCTCCGGTTTTTTTCCGGTTTTTTTTTTTTTACGTTGTGCTGACCCTCGTTCTTTAAATGACGCTATCCCGAGGAGGACACCTAAAGGCGAGCCGTAATGGCCTCATCTTCGGCAGGCTCCTCCGGTTTTTTTTCTTTTTTTTTTACGTTGTGCTGACCCTCGTTCTTTAAATGACGCTATCCCGAGGAGGACACCTAAAGGCGAGCCGTAATGGCCTCATCTTCGGCAGGCTCCTCCGGTTTTTTCTCGGTTTTTTTTTTTTTTTTCGTTGTGCTGACCCTCGTTCTTTAAATGACGCTATCCCGAGGAGGACACCTAAAGGCGAGCCGTAATGGCCTCATCTTCGGCAGGCTCCTCCGGTTTTTTTTTTTTTTTTACGTTGTGCTGACCCTCGTTCTTTAAATGACGCTATCCGAGGAGGACACCTAAAGGCGAGCCGTAATGGCCTCATCTTCGGCAGGCTCCTCCGGTTTTTTTCCCCTTTTTTTTTTTTTTTACGTTGTGCTGACCCTCGTTCTTTAAATGACGCTATCCCGAGGAGGACACCTAAAGCGAGCCGTAATGGCCTCATCTTCGGCAGGCTCCTCACCGGTTTTTTTTTTCCTTTTTTTTTACGTTTTGCTGACCCTCGTTCTTTAAATGACGCTATCGAGGAGGACACCTAAAGGCGAGCCGTAATGGCCTCATCTTCGGCAGGCTCCTCCGGTTTTTTTTCCGGTTTTTTTTTTACGTTGTGCTGACCCTCGTTCTTTAAATGACGCTATCCCGAGGAGGACACCTAAAGGCGAGCCGTAATGGCCTCATCTTCGGCAGGCTCCTCCGGTTTTTTCTATTTTTTTCCCCGGTTTTTTTTTTCGTTGTGCTGACCCTCGTTCTTTAAATGACGCTATCCCGAGGAGGACACCTAAAGGCGAGCCGTAATGGCCTCATCTTCGGCAGGCTCCTCCGGTTTTTTTTTTTTACGTTGTGCTGACCCTCGTTCTTTAAATGACGCTATCCCGAGGAGGACACCTAAAGCGAGCGTAATGGCCTCATCTTCGGCAGGCTCCTCCGGTTTTTCTACGGTTTTTTTTTTACGTTGTGCTGACCCTCGTTCTTTAAATGACGCTATCCCGAGGAGGACACCTAAAAGCGAGCCGTAATGGCCTCATCTTCGGCAGGCTCCTCCGGTTTTTTTTTCCGGTTTTTTTTTTTTTACGTTTTGCTGACCCTCGTTCTTTAAATGACGCTATCGAGGAGGACACCTAAAGGCGAGCCGTAATGGCCTCATCTTCGGCGGCTCCTCCGGTTTTTTTTTCCGGTTTTTTTTTTACGTTGTGCTGACCCTCGTTCTTTAAATGACGCTATCCCGAGGAGGACACCTAAAGGCGAGCCGTAATGGCCTCATCTTCGGCAGGCTCCTCCGGTTTTTCTATTTTTTTCCC
Source organism: Arachis hypogaea (assembly GCF_003086295.3). NCBI lineage: Eukaryota > Viridiplantae > Streptophyta > Magnoliopsida > Fabales > Fabaceae > Arachis > Arachis hypogaea. The sequence continues at coordinate 70,837,562 of NC_092053.1, forward strand.
CGTTTTTTTTCGTTGTGCTGACCCTCGTTCTTTAAATGACGCTATCCAGAGGAGGACACCAAAAGGCGAGCCGTAATGGCCTCATCTTCGGCAGGCTCCACCGGTTTTTTTTTCCTTTTTTTTACGTTGTGCTGACCCTCGTTCTTTAAATGACGCTATCCCGAGAGGACACCTAAAGGCGAGCCGTAATGGCCTCATCTTCGGCAGGCTCCTCCGGTTTTTTCTAGGTTTTTTTTTTTTTTTTTTTACGTTGTGCTGACCCTCGTTCTTTAAATGACGCTATCCCGAGGAGGACACCTAAAAGCGAGCCGTAATGGCCTCATCTTTGGCAGGCTCCTCCGGTTTTTTTTTTTTTTTTTTTTTACGTTGTTACCCTCGTTCTTTAAATGACGCTATCCCGAGGAGGACACCTAAAGGCGAGCCGTAATGGCCTCATCTTTGCAGGCTCCTGGTTTTTTTCTCGGTTTTTTTTTTTTTTACGTTGTGCTGACCCTCGTTCTTTAAATGACGCTATCCGAGGAGGACACCTAAGGCGAGCCGTAATGGCCTCATCTTCGCAGGCTCCTCGTTTTTTTCCCCTTTTTTTTACGTTGTGCTGACCCTCGTTCTTTAAATGACGCTATCCGAGGAGGACACCTAAAGGCGAGCCGTAATGGCCTCATCT